>NC_140987.1:26018538-26223538 GCF_052327205.1 Somniosus microcephalus | reverse complement strand
TGGTCGCCCCATCTGCGGAAGGATGTTCTTGCCATGGAAAGAGTGCAACGGCGATTCACCAGGCTGATACCTGGAATGGCGGGAATGACCTACGAAGAGAGATTAAATAGTTTGGGCTTGTACTCACTGGAGTTTAGAAGATTGAGAGGGGATCTCATCGAAACATATAAAATTATGGCAGGCCTGGACAGGCTGAATTCAGAGAGAATGTTTCCAATGGCCGGGGAGCACAGAACCAGGGGCCACAGTCTAAAAATAGCGGGCAAATCATTTAAAACAGAGATGAGGAAGAATTTCTTCACTCAAAGAGTGGTGAGCCTGTGGAATTCCCTGCCACAGAGGGCTGTGAAGGCTAATTCAATAAATATTTTCAAGAGAGAATTGGATATATTTCTGAAGGCTAAGGGGATTAAGGGTTACGGAGAAAAGGCGGGGACGGGGTACTGAACTGGTAAGATCAGCTATGATCTCAGACGAAGATCAGCCATGATCTCATTGAATGGCGGAGCAGGCTCGAAGGGCCGAATGGCCTACTCCTGTTCCTATCTCTATGTATCTATGTATCTATGTATCTCTATGAAAGAGCTATTCAATTAGTCCCACACTCCCCATCGCCCTGCAAATCCTCGCATTTTCCAAGTATTTATCCCAATTGCCTTTTGAAAGTTACTATTGAACCTGCTTCCACCGCCCTTACAGGCAGTGCCTTCCAGCTCATGTGTCGCTAGGGTTTATTCTCCTGAAGGTGTTGGCTCATGCTGGGATTTGGTGCCAAGGGCACGAGCAGTCACCTGGTACTTCACTCAAAAAAAATCGCTATTCTTCACACCTGGGTTCAAACAAGACTACTTGACCACAGTGGGCATCGCTCAATCCCGCTTTTAAACCTGAAAACCAGATACACCACATTTCCAGCAAGGGATAGCACTCAGGAATGGAAACCCCAGGCTGATTTCCCCCGCTCCCACTCCCTCTCCCTAACCCAAGGACAGCGAGACCACTGCAGTGTCCCAACTGTTGTCTGGATGAGATCGGAAGTCTCCGCACAGACTGGGGACCTCCCGGTAAAGCGAAGGCAAGACTTGCATTTATATAGCACCTTCCACGATCTCAGGACGTCCCAAAGCACTTTACAGCCAATGAAGTACTTTTTGAAGTGTAGTCACTGTTGTAATGTAGGAAACGCAGCAGCCAATTTGCGCACAGCAAGCTCCCACAAACAGCAACGAGATAATGACCAGATAGTGTTTTAAAAAAAAAGTGATGTTGGTTGATGTTGTGTTTGTACCGCTATACACAACTACATAAAATAATAAAGCAGCAGAGACGGAGAGTAACTTCAAGTGATCTTTACTGGGTAACTGGAACTTCGGCACTGACTATACAAATCGATACGCGTCTGTTATATACGCTCGCAACTAAGGATGTACATCCGCAAAACAAAGTAGTCCCTTCAATGTTGTATACATTACACTTCCTCCCCCTTTAGTTTAATAGTATATTAACGCAAAATTTCTATAATTAACATACAGAGCCTGTCTTTACAGTAACCTTTTTGTTTACAGTAACCTTTTTGTTTTCTTAAAAGTAACAAAATTCAAATTCCAACATAACATTTTATTTTGTCAACAGCCCTTTTACAAGTCAAGTCTCTGGGAGGCCTCCTCTGCCTCTCTGGGTAACATCTCTCCAGACTCTCTTGCTTTGGGGAATGAGACTGTACAGGTACAGGTGCATCAGGTGAGCTATCAGCACAGGTAGAGCTCTCAGCTGTGGATGAGGCTGGTGCTGATGCTGATGAATCAGGAGTGTCTGTTTCCATGTCAGGTGAGTCTGGGCGAGGTATAGGGGTGTTTTCCACCTGAACATCCAGAATTTGGTCCACATGACGTCTCAAAACGTTCTCTCCCACATCCACAGTATACATCAGTGGTCCCCCTCGTGGATATTGTCCCTGGTTGCCACTTTTCCATCCAGAAATCACGAGCAAGAACTGACTGTCCCACACTGAAGCTTCTTGTTGGCTTAGCATTCAAATGTTTGAACTGTTTGTTCTCTACATCACGACGTACATTCGGTTTAAGAAGGTCCATGCGAGATCTCAGGTTCCTGTTCAGAAACATCATCACTGGAGTCTGATTAGTGGCTGCGTGTACTGCGTTCCGATAAGCAAAGAGGAAATTGTCTCTTGTGTTGCAGTGGTAGATTCTCGCTGTACATTGCTTTGATGGCCTTCTTGAAAGTCTGTACGAATCTTTCTGCCAAGCCATTTGTAGCTGGATGGTACGGGGCAGATGTGTAGTGCTTGATTCAATTTTTCCTCATGAAACCTTGGAAGTTGTCAGAGACAAATTGTCGTCCATTGTCTGTGCAGATTTGTTCTGGTAGGCCATTTCTAGCGAACATGGTCCTCAGAACTGAAATGGTCTTTTCAGATGTGGTTAATTTCATTTTAATGACCTCGGGCCATTTGGAATGTGCATCGACTGCAATCAAGAACATGGAGTCCATGAACGGTCCAGCAAAGTCGATGTGCACACGTTGCCATGGTGATAAGGGCCATTCCCATGGATGGAGAGGGGCTTGTGGTGGTGCGTTCTGGACCTTTTGACATCCTGAGCAGCTCTTTGTCAGGTCCTCAATCGGTTTGTCAATTCCCGGCCACCACACGTATCCACGGGCAAGGCTTTTTATCTTTACCGTACCTAAGTGGCCTTCATGCAGTTCATCTAGCACTCGGTTACGAAGCTTGGGAGGAATCACAACTCGTGAGCCGCACATCAGTGTTCCCCGACACACTGATAACTGCTCCCTCCTAGCTGAGAATGCTGGAAACAATAAGTCACCATGCGCTGGCCATCCCTTCACAGTGATGTCATAAACTTTTGACAATGTAGGGTCATTGCATGTTTCTCTTTCAATGAGGGAGTTTGTCACTGGTAGCTGCTCAACTATTGTTGTGTGAAATACCTCTGCTGAGTCAACTGTTGTAGTTCTGAGGTCGGCAGTGGTAAACGTGACAAACCATCGGCGTTGCCATGTTGCTTGGTCCCCTTGTATTCAATGTCATACAGGTGAGCCCCTAGGAAGAGTGACCATCGCTGCAGCCGTTGTGCCGTCATCACTGGAACGCCCTTCCTTGGGTTGAAGATTGAAACGAGAGGCTGGTGGTCAGTTAACAGTGTAAACTGTTGACCATACAAGTAGTGGTTGAATTTCTTGACTCCCCACACAAGGCTGAGGGCCTCTCGGTCAATCTGTGCATAATTGCGTTCAGCTGTAGTCAATGATCTTGAGGCAAAGGCTATTGGTCTTTCTGAGCCGTCTGGGAACTTGTGACAACACGGCACCAATGCCATGGGGTGAAGCATCACATGCCAGTCGAATAGGTAAGGATGGGTCAAAGTGAGCTAGCACCTCTTCTGAAGTAATGAGTCTTTTACTCTCTTGAAAAGCTTGTTCACAGCTGTCACTCCACTTCCATTGTGACCCTGTCTGTAGCAGTGCATTTAGTGGATGTAACACTGTGGATAGGTTGGGCAAGAACTTGTGATAGTAGTTCACCAGTTGAAGATATGATCTCAACTGAGACACATTTTCAGGTGTTGGTGCATTAATCACAGCTTCAATCTTGTCTGGAGACTTGTGTAAACCGTCCTTGTCAATCACATGTCCACAGTATGAGATTTCCTTTTTGAAAAACTCACTTGTCTCGGTTCGCTCAGAGCCCATACTCCCGTAATCTGATGAGCACCTGTTCGAGGTTGGAAAGGTGGTCGTTGTCATTCTTGCCACTAAAGATTATGTCATCAAGATAACACTGAGTACCTGGGATCCCCTGCAAGACTTGGTCCATTGCCCTTTGCCAGATTGCAGGAGCTGATGCTATTCTGAGTACCAGCCGATTGTACTGGTAAAGGCCTTTGTGCGTATTTGTCAGGTACTTCTTTGATGCATCATCAATTTCCATTTGGAGATAGGCCTGGGCCAAGTCAATCTTTGTGAAGCGTTCTCCTCTTGACAGGGAAGCAAAGATGTCCTCAATGCGAGGCAATGGGTACTGTAGTGTGTGGAGGACTGGGTTAACAGTCACTTTAAAGTCTCCGCAGATGCGCACTTTTCTTGGCTTTCCTGGTTTTGTGCTGGAGGTTTTCTTCATCACTGGAACTATAGGTGTGGCCCATTCACTCCAATCCACCTTGGACAGGACTCCTAACTGCTCCAAGTTCTCCAGCTCTGCTTCTACTGAAGGGCGAATTGCATAAGGCACTGGTCTGGCCTTGTGGAACTTTGGATTTGCGTTCTCCTCAATCTTAATTTTTGCTGTCATGCCCTTAAGTGTTCCTATTCCCTTCTTGAACACTTCCCGAGAGTCAGATTATTTGTGACAGTCTCTCAGGAGTGGCGTTGCTGTCCTCCTTTGCTGACAAACAGTGCTTGGATGGTGTGCCAATCCAACTGTATTTTCCTGAGCCATTCGCGACCCAGCAATGGTGGTCCTCCATTTTTCAGTACATAGAGGTTCAATTGCGGTATTTTTTTTCTTTGTATGTCACTGTCACTTTTATTTTACCTTTGGGGCACACTTTGTCCTGTGTATGTCTTTAACAGTACTTTAGTTGGCCATAGCGGTATGTGTGAAAACAGTCGTTTGTAGTCATGTACAGAGATCACTGTTAAAGCTGAGCCTGTGTCCAACTCCATTTTCAGCCTAACTCCTGCCACTTCTGGAGTAATCCATATTATTCTGTGATCCTCGGTCTCTTTCACACTGTGTAGTTTCAGACAAGCCAAATCCTCTTCTTGAGTCTGTCACTTTTTTTTTAATCTGAACTGTTTCCAGTCACATGGTGTACCTTCTTGTATCTTTCTTTGAAAGGTTTCTTGTTTTCAGTCACTTGATGTACCTTCTTGTTACTCTGTATTGTATCAGTTTTCTGCTTCTTACTTGCTTTGCAGACTCTTTCAATGTGCCCTTGTCTGCCACATTGTCTAGTCTTTGTCTTTAAACCAACAGTCATTGTGGTCATGTGACATTTTGCCACAGCGATAACACTTCTTTTTCTTGTTTCAGTGACATTTTATTAGTTGAATATTCCAGGGATTTTTGTTGAATTTCTAAAGTGCCACGTGCTACTGCTTCCATTGATATTGCGATACTCAGAGCCTTCTCCAATGTGAGGTCTTTTTCAGACAGGAGCTTCTTTTGTGTGCTTTCACTTTGCATGCCACCCACAAATCTGTCCCTCAATGTGTCTGATAAGCCCACTCCAAATTGGCAATGTTCTGATAATTTGCGCAACTTTGCCAAATATTCAGAAATGCTTCATTTTTACTCTGGTTCCGTTTATGGAATTTAAATCTTTCAGCTATGAGCAGTGGTTTGGGGCTTAAATGGTCTTGGAGTGTGTCCACTATTTGTTTGAATGTTTTGTTTGCTGGCTTTTCAGGGGTTAATAAACTACGTAGCAGCCCATATGTCTTTGCGCCCATAACACTCAGCAAAACAGTGGCTTTCTTTTCTACCTCCACTCCGTTAGCCTCACAGTACAACTCCACTCTTTCAGTGTAAGTTGCCCAGTCTTCAATGCTGCTATCAAATGCTGCAATAGTGCCAATCATCGTCATTTTTTTTTTCCGAACCCGTTTTTCTTTCTTTACTAGTTAGCTAGCGTCATGCAAGTCCTGTGCACTTTTCACTTGACTTACGTATCCCCTGCCTAGCTTAGCAAGCGTACTCCATTTTCTCTGCCTTCTCGCTCCTCTCTTCCAAGTTTCGGTGTCCTCTGGATGCGATGCCAGAATAGGAAGACGTAGGTTCATAATTCTCGTCGCCAATTTGTTGTGTTTGTACCGCTATACACAACTACATAAAATAATAAAGCAGCAGAGACTGAGAGTAACTTCAAGTGATCTTTACTGAGTAACTGGAACTTCAGCACTGACTGTATAAATCGATACGCGTCTGTTATATACGCTCGCAACTAAGGATGTACATCCACAAAACAAAGTAGTCCCTTCAATGTTGTATACATTACACTTGAGGATAAATATTGACCAGGAAACACTCTTCAAAATAGTGCCGTGGGATCTTTTATGCCCACCTGAAAGCAGATGGGGCCTTGGTTTAAGGTCCCATCTGAAAGATGGCACCTCCTACAGTGCAGCACTGGGAGTGTCAGCCTGGATTTTGTGCTCAAGTCTCTGGCGTGGGACTTGAACCCACAACCCACTAAGCCACAGAAACATCATGCCAACCAAGACTGGAGTAAAATAAAAAGGATAGTCTGCTCATGCTCCCCTCTGCAAATGGAGTTCGCTCTCCTGAAGTTATGCAGACACCAGTAAATGAAGGTGGCGGCTTGTTCTCGGTTTGCCACATCCTCATAAACTGCCCAAATTTCCAGAATCAGTCCAAATTGAGCACAGTTGCTTCCAAATGCCAACTAAATCCCAAAAAGCTGTTTTAACTACATACTTGCGGTGTCAAACGCAAGCTACAGCAAATTCACAAGGTGGAGAGCACGAGAAAGGGGGAGGAGAGGAGGGAATGGGGGAAGAGAGCAAGAGGAGAGCAAGAGGAGAGAGAGAGAGAGAGAGAGAGAGAGAGAGAGAGAGAACGCACGCACACGGGAGGGGGGGAAGCAGAGAATGGGGAGAGAGCAAGGGGGGAGGAGAGGAGAGAGAGCACACGCACACGAGAGGAAGGAAGGAAAGGGGGGGTGAAGAGAGAGAGAGAGAGCATGCGAGGGAGGAGGAGAGAAGGAGGAGAAAAAAAAGCAAGGAGAGGTGGGGGTGGGGAAATAGAGATGACTAAATACAAATCATTTTATCCCTGAGAGCGCGCACGATGTGGATTGTAACACTTACCAAGCAGGAGCAGACATCATTATTCAAGCACTGAGTTTCCCCGTCTCCTTTGGTTGATGGTGAACATTGGTGCCTTGACTAACATACATCCTTCAACCAACATCCGAATGAGATCAGTCGGCCATTCATCACATTGCTGTTTGTGGGACCAAGCTTTTTAACCTTTACAGGTTTAAAATGATGGGGAAAACAACTTGTATTTAGAGAGTGCCTTTCATGACCTCATGACGTCCCAAAGCGCTTTACAGCCAATGAAGTACTTTTTTTTTTGAAGTGTGGCCACTGTTGTAATGTAAGAAACGCAGCAGCCAATTTGCACACAGCAAGCTCCCACAAACAGCAATGAAATAATGACCTGATGATCTGTTTTTGTGATGTCAACTGAGGAATGCATTTTGGCCAGGACACGGGGGAAAACTCGCCTGCTATTTTTCGAATAGTGCCATGTCATATCCACCCGAGAGCAGACGGGGCCTCGGTTTAACGTCGCATCCAAAAGATGGCACATCCCCACCACCCCCCCTGCCCCCAACCCCTCAGTACTGCACTGAAGGCTCAACCTGGATCTTGCACAAGTCTCTAGAGTGGGTCTTGAACCCACAACCTTGACTGCATGCACATTTGTAACAAAAGAATCTCAGCGATGCAATGTCACCAGTTCTGTGGTCCAGTTACTGCTTGCATAAGAATGCTCTCATAGTGAGAGAGAGAGAGAGAGAGAGAGAGAGAGCGCGAGATTCCAGGACACAGTGCAGCCAATTAGTGATAGTATGCGAGAGAAGCAACAAGCAGGGAGGTTTAATCCGGGTTTGTACTTCCGATCTGTACATGTACTGCTTTAGCACCAATAATGCACCCAATACACAACTTTCAAGTGGAGGTCCCCCAACCTTAGCGATGGGATCCTGGGGCGGGAGGTCGGAGAAAGCGACAAATTCCTGCACATGTGTGCCTTATTACTTTATTAGTACAGTAACAAAAAGAATTTTCCTGCAATGATCGCACCGGGGGAATTGATGATTGTCATTTGAAAGTTAGGATGAGGGAAGCATGGTGATTGTGCCAATGATTGTGCTAGGCTGACACTCCAGTGCAGTGCTGGGGGAGTGCCACACTGTCAGAGGTACCGTCTTTTGGATGAGACATAAGAACATAAGAAATAGGAGCAGGAATAGGCTGATGCGCCATCAATTACTCAAAAGACTGAAGTTGAGCGAGTAACAATCAGGCTTTTATTAACTAAAGAATGAAGGTCTTGTCTCGAGTGGTCGACCCGTCCAGAATACTAAGGGACTGGGAGGTAGTCACTTATATACCTGGAATAGTGGGAGGAGTCAGCCGAGGCATGTCCAGACCTGTACCTAGTGGAATACACATACAGACACAGACAGGTATGACAGTGGTTTACCACATAGGCTATTCGGCCCTTCGAGCCTGCTCCGCCATGCAATGAGATCATGGCTGATCTTCTACCTCAACGCCATTCACCGGCCCTATTACCATATCCCTTGATGCCCTTACTAGTCAGAAATCTATCGACTTCTGTTTTGAATATACCCAATGACGTTAAACCGAGGCCCCCGTCTACGCTCTCAGGTGGACGTAAAAGATCCTATGGCACTACTTCGGAGAACAGCTGTGGCGTTATCCCTGGTGTCTTGGCCAATATTTATCCCTCAATCAACATCACTAAAGCAGATTGTCTGGTCATTATCACATTGCTGTTTGTGGGAGCTTGCTGTGCGCAAATTGGCTGCCGCGTTTCCCACATTACAACAGTGACTGCACTTCAAAAAATTACTTCATTGGCGGTAAAGCGCTTTGGGATGTCTGGTGGTCGTGAAAGGCGCTATAGAAATGCAAATCTTTCTTTCTAAATTGATGAACCCTGCTCACTGACTCCCCAGCAAGAGGGCATAGCCTTTCCCTATTCACTCCCATCAAAACCCTTATGTGAAGGGATTCACGGATAGTTGATCCTCCTTAGCACGTGGCTATAGAAATGCAAGTCTTTCTTTACTAGACCAACAAACTGGGATTCTGCACCAAGAATGGTCACATCCCCCTTTTTTTTGATCCTAAAAAAAATTCTACCTTGTCTGCTACCATGACAACACCAGCAGTCTTCTGGGAAGGAGGTATGTTGCTTGTCTTGTACAGTTGCCAATATCTATTGCCAGGACAATCCTAACCTCAGTAGAAAAGGGTCTGGGGCTCATTTCCTTTCTTAAGACGGAGTGATGTAAAGCAGTTCATTCAGTGAAAGGATGAAGGAAGCGGTTTTCAAAAAGAAAACAAAAAAAAAACCGACAAAAACAAATCCCACAAAAAACAGGATTGTCCCGAGGCATAAAAGACTACAGCAGACTCTTGGTCTTAATACACAGAGCTTTTGTCGTCCGCATGCCAATCAGCCCAAAACTCTCAGCTACGTCCACCTTTGTTGGCGACTGGCCTTTTGTGGGGAATATGCTACTGTACTTGGGGCACGTAGTTAACTCTGTTGAATTGATTTCTTTCTGGTCGAGCACTTGCTTGAAGCTGCAGTGCTCCAGACTGGCTTTTTCTCCATCCGTCGGGGTTCGGTGAAGGAGGGGTGGGAAGAGGTCCGCGTGGCGCAGCTACACTGATGTAGGCCAGTTGGGCTGAAATGGCCGGTTTCGGTGCTGTAAATTCTATGCCGTCGGCACAGGGTCCTGCACATCACAAACTTGGGCTACTTGAACTGTTGCGGGCTCCCGCCCCTCACTTGGAGGAAGGGTTGCCAACTCTGGTCGGACATATTCCTGGCGGATTCATCATGACCTCCCTCCTCCAACTGCCCTGACTAGTCAAACAGCAACCCCTCCCCAATATTTTCATATAAAAAAAGTGTTCAAAGAAATTGAAAAATACTTTAAAAAAAAAACATCCTTATGATTTTTCTCCTGACGTGACTCACACCAGTGTCCAGGAGATTAATCTTCAATTCCTGGAGACTCCAGGACAATCCTGGGAGGGCTGGCAACCCTACTTGGGAGGGTGCACATTGGTGACTCTTCCATCACTCACAGAACAGAGACCCAGTACTGGACACGGACACAGACACAGACACGCACGCAAACTCCTCGAATGATCATCCTCACCGACGTCACGAGTCAGGGTCTCCCATGTCTTAAAAATCATAGGGCACTCTGTTTGAGTGTGATGGACCTCCAGGAGGGGAGCCTCACATCTCAGTGTGTTCAGATGCGCGAGCTCGAGGAACAGCACCGCAACTTTCTATTCGGCACTTTACAGCCTTCCAGACTCACGCCGAGTGCAATCATTTTAGCTCATAACCGCCGTCCCCATTTTTTCCAGATGGCAGCTGTTGCTGATGATTCTAGACCCATCTCTTGTTTCTTTACTTGTCCCATTACCATCCCCAGTCACCTTGCTCCATCCTCCCTTTTGTCATTTAATCTCTCCTGCCTGCCACCCTATCACAGACCTTCCCTTTTGTACTTTCTTCCTCTCTGTACTTGCTTAAAACCTGTGACGTCTCTAACTTTCTCCAGGTCTGACGGAAGGTCATCGACCTGAAGCGTTAACTCTGTTTCTCTCTCCACAGATGCTGCCTGACCTGCTGAGTATTTCCAGCATTTTCTGTTTAGGTAGTCCTCAACATGCACACAACAAGGGGGCACACCTGAAACATCAACTCATTCATTCTCAGCACCAACAGATGCTTTGAGTGTTTCCTGCATTTTCTAATTATTGATTCAGATTGCCAACATCTGCAAGTCCCCTCTCCAACAAAATGGAGTTACAGTGCCACTTGTGTGCCTTCACCCCTTCAATGCAACAGTGACAGTATAACTGCAGTCACAAAAGACCTCCCCCCTCCACTTTAAAAATGACTTCAGGAGCGAACATTAGGATGAGCATGTGGAAAATCCCATCACCATCCCACCTGGGACATTTACAAGAAACCTCAGGTCTCTGCAGAGTAATCTAAAGTACAGCTGGCCAACAAAAAAAATAATAAAAAGGTCAAGAGAAAGGGACTCAACAAAATGTAGCTCCTTACCTCCTTTAACTTTCAATAGCCTTGCTTGTGTGACTCTTAAATGTCCTCACAGACACACATAAAAAGGATGTTCCAACCAGCAGCCACAGCTGCCCCGAGACATTTGAGCAAAATGCGGCATCCAGCAGGTATCCGACAATATATAGAGACTAGTCAGAGACTGACAGAATTCCGCTTCATGACTCAGTGATTCTCCAGCCTAAGTCCAGTGAATCACTTCAAAATAAAAGTTCCCAATCCAATTCTGCACAGAGTCCTAAAGGAACATGCTGGTTTACAACTGAAAGTACTCAAGTAGCTAATGACAAGTGACAGGTTAACACAATTGCCTTTTAATCTAGCCACCCGCCCCTCCCTACTTTAAATCATTTCAATACCAGGTACTCCATTTGATAATGAAAGAGGATCTTCAGTTACTTTGCATTTCTTAATATTTGTGTCAGTGAGAGCCTATTTTGATGGACCAGTAAGGGTGACCCAGGGACTTCTGACCACAATCAGCACAAGTGCAAAGTGCGCCCCGGCACCACTAGGTGTATCGAGGCGGCTCAGGCGTGTGGGGCGATCCCGTCTGAGCTTTCCCCCGTTCGGACGGAATTCCTTGTCGGCGCCCAGCCCCGACACCCCCCTCGGGAGCCGGCGCCTCACAACTTGAGCCGTCTCGAGGAAATACCCTCTGTGCCTTTTCATTCCGCACGGAGGGGTTTCCTGTACGGGCTGCTCCTGCACACCTTCCACTTTGCCATCTTCGCCTGCCGTCCGGACACGCCGTGGCGTGCAGTTTTACCTTCCGACGGAGGCGGAGGTCCCCAATGGGGGGCTCTCTATGCGGGAGTCCTCCCTTGTTCTATTGGGGACTTGGCCTGGAGGGTGTTGCACAGGGCAGTCCCGTGCAATAGGTATTTAAGTAGGTTCACGGACTCCCAGACCGCATGTTTGTTCTGCGGTCTGGAGGAGTCCGTGTTTCATATTTATATAGAGTGTGAGAGGTTGCAGCCCCTCTTTCATTATTTGAAGGGGCTGCTCCTCAAGTTTTGGTTGCACTTCAGTCCCACGCTCTTGATCTACGGTCACCCGGTGCGGAGGGGAGCGGGCAGGTCGGAGGACCTCCTCGTGGGTCTGCTCCTGGGCCTGGCGAAGAAGGCCATTAATTGGTCCAGGCAGCGGGCGGTCGAGGGGGTCGTCCGGCCGGATTGCCTCCCTCTCTTCCGTGGCCATGTTCGCGCCCGGGTGGCCCTAGAGCTGGAGCACGCGGTGTCCGCCGGCGCGCTAGATCACTTTCGTGACCGGTGGGCGCCGCGGGGACTGGAGTGCTTAATTGGGCTGGAGAACCAAATTTTAATTTGATTATTAAGGTTTATTTGAAGTTTTATTGGTTTATTACAGTTTGATTGGTTTATTTACAGTTTTAATGGTTTATTTACAGTTTTTTATCTGTCTAAATTTATGGTTTTACCAAAAGAGGATCAGCACAAGTGCCCCTTTTAGGGCCCCACTGATATAGGAAAGAAACATACGGTCCAATCAAATTAAAGAGCTACCAAGATAAGCATCAGGTGCGAGCAAAAACAAATAACTTGTATTTATATAGCGCCTTTAATGTAGTAAAACGTCCCAAGGCGCTTCACGGGAGGGTTATCAAACAAAATTTGACACCGAGCCACATAAGGAGATTTTAGGGCAGGTGACCAAAAGCTTGGTCAAAGAGGTTTTAAGGAGCGTCTTAAAGGAGGAGAGAGAGGGGTAGAGAGGCGGAGAGGTTTAGGGAGGGAATTCCAGAGCTTGGGGCCCAGGCGGCTGAAGGCACGGCCGCCAATGGTGGAGCGATTAAAATGGGGAATACGGAAGAGGCCAGAGTTGGAAGAGCGCAGAGATCGCGGAGGGTTGTTCCCGTTAAGCTGTGCGGCCGCGTGGAGCTCCTGTGCAGCCGACTCACCGGCTGTTAAACGCGCGGAGATTTGAATTAGGCCGCGCAGCCCGTTAAAGGATCCGGGCACCTCCAAAAAATTTGAGGGAACATTGATTGCAAGGGGCTGGAGTTGGTTACAGAGATATGGGGGTGGGGGGCTGGGTGGCGAGGCCATGGAGGGATTTGAAAACAAGGATGTGAATTTTTGCAATCGAGGCGTTGCCGGACCGGGAGCCAGTGTAGGTCAGCGAGCACAGGGGTGATGGGTGAACGGGACTTGATGCGAGTTAGGACACGGGCAGCCAAGTTTTGGATGACCTCAAGTTTAACGGAGGGTGGAATGTGGGAGGCCGGCCAGGAGTGCGTTGGAATAGTCGAGTCTCGAGGTAACAAAGGCATGGATGAGGGTTTCAGCAGCAGATGAGCTGAGGCGGGGCGGAGACGGGCGATGTTACGGAGGTGGAAAAGGATAGCTTCCCAACTAATTCATGATTTTATTAATGATGTCTATGAGGCACTCTATACCCTGCGGTGTACGGAGTTCCAGGATTTTGACCCAATGACAATGAATGAATGGTGATATACATCCAAGTAGATGGGCCAAATGGCCTACAGTACCAAGCGATTATATCCTGAATTACTAGGGTATATTTTTAAAGGACTAAACTAATTTATCTGATGTACACACTGCGGTGTTACAGTTCGGCTCAGTCATGAGTTTCACATCGAGACAGCACTACCGGGGATTTGCTTGGGATGGGATTCTCCCAATCGGCCGCCGTATCTTCAGCGGAAGACGGACGGAAACCTTTGGGAGTTCTCCCCGGTGTCCTGGCCAATACTTATCCCTCACCCAACATCACTAAAAAACCGATTAGCTGGTCATTATCACATTGCTGCTTGTGGGAGCTTGCTGTGTGCAAACTGCCGACTGCGTTTCCTACATTACGACCGTGACTACACTTCAAAAGCAGTTCATTGGCTGTAAAGCGTTTCGGGACGTTCTGAGGTTGTGAAAGGCGCTATAGGAATGCAAGTTGTGCAGTGAGTGCAACTGAGTGAGGCACCATTACTAAACCTGCTCCAACCACCAGGTAAGTATGACGACGCTTGCGTCTGCGCTCACTCGGAGGTCGAACTCCAAATCATCGTCAACACCTTCACCGAAGCGTACGAGAGCATGGGCCTTACACTAAACATCCGTAAGACAAAGGTCCTCTACCAACCTGCCCCCGCCACACAGTAGTGCTCCCTGATTATCAAAATCCACGACGAGGCCTTGGACAATGTGGACCACTTTCCATACCTCGGGAGCCTACTGTCAACAAGGGCAGACATCGATGACGAAGTCCAACACCGCCTTCAGTGTGCCAGTGCAGCCTTCGGTCGCCTGAGGAAGGGAGTGTTTGAAGACCAGGACCTCAAACCCGGCACCAAGCTCATGGTCTACAGAGCAGCAGTGATACCTGCCCTGCTGTATGCCTCAGAGACATGGACCATGTACAGGTGGCACCTCAAAGCACTGGAGAGGTACCACCAATGCTGCCTCCGCAAGATCCTGCAAATCCATTGGCAGGATAGGCGCACCAACGTCAGTGTTCTTGCTCAGGCCAACATCCCCAGCATCGAAGCTTTGACCACGCTCGATCAGCTCCGATGGACGGGTCACGTCATCCACATGCCCGATACGAGACTCCCAAAACATGCGCTCTACTCGGAGCTCCGACACGGCAAGAGAGCCCCAGGTGGGCAGAGGAAATGCTTCAAGGACACCCTCAAAGCCTCCTTGGAAAAAGTGTAACATCCCCACCGACACCTGGGAATCCCTGGCCCACGACTGCACAAAGTGGAGGAGAAGCATCCGGGAAGGCGCTGAACACCTCGCGTCTCTTCGCCGGGAGCAAGCGGAAGCCAAGCGCAGGCAGCGCAAGGAGCGCACGTCAACCCAAGCACCCCACCCACCCGCCCCTTCAACCACTGTCTGCCCCACCTGTGACAGAGACTGTAGGTCCCGCATTGGACTCATCAGTCACCTGCGAACTCATTTTTAATGTGGAAGCAAGTCATCCTCGGTTCCGAGGGACTGCCTAAGAAGAGAAGAAGAAGAAGAAGAAGAAGAAAGTATGCGAGGTCTTGAGAGGTGGAGTGTATGCTGCTTCAGGCTCGACAGATATGCAAGAGGAAAAGGTTTAACCGTATGGTTGGATTTGACGCCCGCTGGGATCGACACCTAGACTCGAATAGTTTACTCTTTACGTTATTGCTTATATGATTCGAACAGTGAACCAAACGCGGGCGGGGGTGCGGATTTGAATTTAATGTTCGCGATTCGGGGTTCATTTATACCTAGGCGGTCAGAGATCGGCAGCTATAGAACAGCTTCCAGCCCACGGTATTCACATAGAATTGCACAGAAATGACGGCACAGAAGCAGGGCATTCGATTCCACGACCAGTGGGCACCAGACGGGCTGGAGAGCTTAGTCGACACGGATAATAATATTCTGATACAACAGCAAAATACTGCAGATACTGGAAATCTGAAATAACAACAGAAAATGCTGGAAACACTCAGCAGGTCAGGCAGCATCGAGGAGAGGGAAACAGAGTCAGCTTCAAGGGTTCGACCCGAAACGTTAACTCTGTTTCTCTCTCCTCGATGCTGCCTGACCCGCTGAGTGTTTCCAGACCTGCTGAGTGTTTCCAGCACTTTCTGTTGTTAATTTAATAATATTCTGATTTAATTTGATAAGCTTCCTTTGTTTTATTTATATTTTGGGTGTTTATTGTTTGTGCCCCTTTATAAAGGGGGCACTTTTGTTTAATTATCTTTGATTTGGGTTGATGAGACACGGTGTCATCCCAATTGTCAATTAAGATTATGAAAGGTTTCGATTGGGTAGACGTGGAGAAGATGTTTCCACTTGTGGGGGGAGCCCAGAACTAGGGGCCATCAATATAAGACGGTCACTAATAAATCCAGCCGGGAATTCAGGAGAAACCGCTTTACCCAGAGAGTGGTGAGAATGTGGAACTCGCTGCCACAGGGAGTAGTTGAGGCGACTAGCACAGATTCATTTAAGGGGAAGCTGGATAAACACATGAGGGAGAAAGGAATAGAAGGATATGCTGATAGGGTGAGAGGAAGTAAGATGGGAGGAGGCTGGTGTGGAGCCTAAACACCGGCACGGAGCAGTCGTGCCGAATGGCCTGTTTCTGTGCAGCCCGTTCTATGTCATAAGGTAAATGCTTCAACAAGTGCTTTTTAAAGCTATGGGGAGCAGTAAGAGCAATCCCAACAAAAGATGAGGAAGATAAATAAGTAAAGCCCCCACCACACGAGGGAGACTGGCACATTAACAAGCCGCAGAAGGTCAAGACTCCAGCATTACTGGGAACATTCGGATCTGTGTTTAATGTGGGGGGGGGGTGGAATTGGAAAAACTACTATTCTGAAAAGCTGTGCATCAACTCCTTATTTGGTAGCCTGCCGAAGCCGTACTCTTGCCTTGTTCAAACATTCTGGACTATCCCCCAAAGTCTGGCTTCGGGAGGTCGGCCTGACTCAGCCTCCTTTGTGTGTGTTTTTTGTCATAACTCGATCCTACAACGCTCATGCCCATTTAAGGAGCGCCTTTCCTTTTTGCAGCCTGCGAGTTGTTGTTTTTTTCTCTCTCCCTCCTCCCCCCCGTCAGCTCCGACTGAACTGCTGCCTCTCGGTGTAAAACTTTTTTTAGGCTGCAAACATCCTAAACCAGCCGCTGCTTCTCAAACTCTGTGTTTTAATCCCTCTCCACGTGTCGCATTATTTAACCCGCTTGATTGCCTTGACTGTGCCGAAGGTCATCTTTGCAGTTTTAAAAAAAAAGTTACGTTGCAATCTGAGAGTTGAGTGGTGCTGCCAGTATTTTTTAACTTTCTCAACATAGAATGATACAGCACAGAAGGAGGCCATTCGGCCCATCGTGCCTGTGCCGGCTCTTTGAGAAAGCTGTCCAATTAGTCCCACTCTCTTTCCCCCCACCCCCCTGCTCTTTCTCCAGAGCCTTGCAAATTATTTTCCTTTCCAAACTGTTTCCACTGGCAGGAGGATCGTTAACCAGAGGACACAGATTGAAGATAATTGCCATAAAAGCCAAGGGGGAGATGAGGAGAAATTTTTGAACTCAGTGAGTTGTTGTGATCTGGAATGCGCTGCCCGAAAGGGCGGTGGAAGCAGATTCAATAGTGACTTTCAAGAGGGAACTGGATAAATACTTCAAGGGGAAACATGGGCCATGGGGATAGAGCAGAGTGGAGTGGGGCTAATTGGATCGCTCTTTCAAAGAGCCGGCACAGGCATGATGGGCCGAATGGCCTCCTTCTGTGCTGTATCATTCTATGAGGTATCTATCTGCACCGTCACTAAGACCGCCTGCTTCCACCTCCGTAACATCGCCCGTCCGCCCCTGCCTCAGCTCATCTGCTGCTGAAACCCTCATCCATACCTTTGTTACCTCTAGACTTGACTATTCCAATGCACTCCTGGCTGGCCTCCCAAGTTCCACCCTCCTTAAATTTGAGGTCGTCCAAAACTCGGCTGCCCGTGTCCTAACTCGCACCAAGTCCTGTTTACCCATCGCCTCTGTGCTCACTGACCTACATTGGCTCCCGGTTAAGCAACGCCTCGATTTCAAAATTCTCATCCTTGCTTTCAAATCCCTCCACGGCCTTGCCCCCTCCCTATCTCTGTAACCTCCAGCCCTACAAACCTCCGAGATCTCTACACTCCTTCAATTCTGGCCTCTTGAGCATCCCTGATTATATTGGCTCCACCTCTGGCGGCCGTGCCTTCAGCTGCCTGGGCCCTAAGCTCTGGAATTCCCTCCCTAAACCTCTCCGCCTCTCTACCTCTCTTTAAGATGCTCCTTAAAACCTACCTCTTTGACCAAGCTTTTGGTCATCTGCCCTAATATCTCCTTATGTGGCTCGGTGTCAAACTTTGTTCGATAACGCTCCTGTGAAGTGCCTTGGGGAATGTTTTACTACGTTAAAGGTGCTAGATAAATACAAGTTATTGCTGATGTAAATTGGATAAGTTCTCTGTGGAAAAGATAAAGTTGAGAGGTGATACGATTGCTGTTTTTCAGATTCTAAAGGGACTCGATAATATAGACCATGAAAAGCTGTTTCACCTTGTTCAGAACAGTAGAACCAGAGGACAAGGTCCGTGCTTGAAGGGGGAAGGGAGAGGGGGGGCGGGGGGGGGGGAATTCAAAACAAATCTGCGGAAGCAATATTTCAGTGAGCAAGTGGTCAATCTGCGGAACAGGCTGTCTAGGGAGATGCCGGAAGCAGTTAGTAATGGGCCAGTAACGTATGAGGAGAGATTGTGTCGATTGGGCTTATACTCACTGGAGTTTAGAAGATTGAGAGGGGATCTCATCGAAACCTATAAAATTCTGTCAGGTCTGGACAGACTAGATGCAGGAAGGATGTTTCTGATGGCTGGGGAGTCCAGTACCAGGGGTCATAGTCTAAGGATAAGGGGTAAGCCATTTAGGACTGAAATGAGGAGGAATTTCTTCACCCAGAGAGTGGTGAACCTGTGGAATTCTCTGCCACAGAGGGCGGTGGAGGCCAGTTCATTAAATATATTCAAGAAAGAGTTGGATATGTTTCTTGAGGCTGAAGGGATCAAGGGATATGGGGAAAAGGCGGGGACAGGGTACTGAGTTTGGATGATCAGCCATGATCACATTGAATGGCGGAGCAGGCTCGAAGGGCCGAATGGCCTACTCCTGCTCCTATCTTCTATGTTTCTATGTAATTCCGGTCCCAACGTGTGAGTACGGACGGGGTACTCACGCGTGGGCCCGTTGGAAGTGCCGGATTTCATCATGCACAGCGCATGCGCGGGAAACCGACATTTCCTCCAAGGGGTTCAGACGTCCAACGCGTGTGTGCAGGACTCTGCGCGCACGCGTTGAACTTCCTTTTTGACAGGTTTGCCCGTGTGCAAGGGCCTGAACTTTTTACACATATAAAAAGGAGGCGTAAGGAGTGGATTCTTGAAGGTAAGTGGTCTATTATTTAAAATTATTACATTTTTTCCACAGCTTCATTGTTTTTAAGGACTTTACAGTAAGGTAAGTTTATTTTTAGACACGATTTCTTAAAAAATTATTTTTTTCAAAAATTTTATTAATTGTTTAAAATAGTTTTTTAAAGTTATTTATAGTTTAATTATTGGGATGTTTTTTAAAATTTTATTTAAAGTTAAACTAGTCTTTTGGGCGCCCGTACTTTTCATGAGTTTGACAGTCTTTACTATCAAACTCATGAATGAAGTTTCCCCTCCCCTGATTGGCTGCAGAGTGCTCACCTGATCCCAACCGACACATCGCACTAACTACGCCGCTGGATCAGGTAAGCACTGCGCGCCGACATCTGAACCGGGCCTGTGACAGGAAATGCAAGCAGGCCCGGGCTTCAGATGTCGGCGCGTAGGGTGAGTGCACATCGGGGGCTTGCACGCGCGGCAAGCACCCGATCCTAATTTCTGGCCCAATGATTCATTCAAATGCAAATTAGATAGATTTCTTCCAGGAAATAACATTTTGGGATACAGTATATGAGTAAAGTGAGACATGACGTGTGGTGAGTGTAGAATGGTTGGGAGGAACAGCTGACTGTGCACTTCTGGTTCCCAAAGCTCTCCAGCACTGGGGGTGTTCCTCGCCTCGTGTCTGGGTCTGCTGTAGACTCACTGGAGGCGATGTTAACCCTACTCGCTCAGCAGAAACCTGGCGGGCAGCATCTGAAATTTTAACCCGCTCTCAATAACCATGATCTTATTGAATGGCGGAGCAGGCTCGTGGGGCCGTACGGCCGACTCCTGCTCCTGATTCTTATGTCCTTGTGTGACCGGGATTCATTCAAGATTTGGTTCTTGGTGAAGGTTGAGGTTTTACTGGTCAAGTGGAGAACATTGCACACCCTTGCACTGTTAATAAAGTGTGAATTCATCACATCTTTTCTCTCTTTCCCCCCCACCAAAAAAAAATAAACCAGCTATGAAATCATAATTAAAAACAAATGCTTAGAATCCTATAATAAATGAGTGGGAGCAACAGGGAACAGCAATATTACACATCAGCCGATTTTGTTCATGAGATTCGCTGAGACTACGATTTAAATTCTAGTCTTTGCTGGCCTCTGCTCTGGTCCTCCCAGGGTGGTTTACTGGGCCATAAGTTTTGCAACGCACCTTGGCATTAAAAACTGAATCTGTGGAGATATTCTTATCGGACAATCAGGCCTTCCAAGTGAGAAGGGTGGATGGAAGCTACATAGAAACATAGAAGATAGGAGCAGGAGTAGGCCATTCGGCCCCTCGAGCCTGTTCCGCCATTTAATGAGATCATGGCTGATCATCCAAATTCAGCACCCTGTCCCTGCCTTCTCCCTATATCCCTTGATCCCTTTAGCCTTAAGAAATATATCTAACTCCTTCTTGAATATATTTAATGAATTGGCCTCAACTGCCTTGTGTGGTAGAGAATTCCACAGGTTCACCACTCTCTGGGTGAAGAAATTCCTCCTCATCTCAGTCCTAAATGGCTTACCCCTTATTCTTAGGCTGTGACCCCCTGGTTCTGGACTCCCCCGCCATCGGGAACATCTTTCCTGCATCTAGTCTGTCTAGTCCTGTTAGAATTTTATAAGTTTCAATGAGATCCCCTGTCATTCTTCTAAACTCCAGCGAGTATAAGCCCAATCGACCCAATCTCTCCTCATACGTCATTCCTGCCACCCCAGGTATCAGTCTGGTGAATCTTCGCTGCACTCCCTCCATGGCAAGAACATCCTTCCTCAGATAAGGCGACCAAAACTGCACACAATACTCAAGATGTGGTCTCACCAAGGCCCTGGACAACTGCAGCAAGACATCCTTGTTCCTGTGTTATCTCGAATCCTCTTGCTATGAAGGGTGTCCTCTGTGTATAGTCTCTGCTTTTGATCACCCCCTCTAATCAACATGATGCACAGATGGTGCGAGTGAGAAAGGGAGCGGCTGACAGGCAAAAGGTTAGAATTTCGGAGAGCTGCCCAGACAGGAACCTGACAGGAAATGATTAATCTGTTTTGGGTTTTTTTCTCCTATAAACCATTCAATTAAGAAGCGGGTAATAGGTGTGGGATAATGGACAGCTTGGAGAGTTACAAAGCTGTAATGCCTCGGAGAGGTTCTGATGACATGACCTCATAAACGGAGAGCAGCTGAAATGACGTCTAATTCTTTTCCAAATTCCTCCTCCTCCTCCGCCAGAAAGATATTTAAACTCCCTTTCCCACTGGAGATCTCCTGATGTCAGGTTGCAAAAAAAACACTGCTGCAGTAACATTGCCCTCCGGGGCTGCCTGCACACGGGTGTCAGCTGGCATCGATGAAGGGGTGCGAGGAGGATGGAAAGATTATGTTACACTGACTGACAGCAGCGTGCAAAACTCAAAAAGCAAGACCTGCATTTATATAGCGACTTTTTCGCCCTCAAGACATCCCAAAGTGCTTTACAGCCAATGAAGCACTGTCACTGTTGTAATGCAGCCAATTTACGCACAGCAAGCTCCCACACACGGCAATGTGATAATGACCAGATAATCTGTTTCAGCGATGTTGGTTGAAGGATAAATATTGGCCCCAGGACGCCGGGGATCAAAATAGTGGCCATGGGATCTTTTACATTCGCTTCAGAGAGCAGGCATGGCTTCGGTTTAACATCTCATCTGAAAGACGGCACCTCCAGCAGTGCAGCACTCCCCTGGGAGTGTCAGCCTGGATTATCGTGATCGAGTCTCTGGAGTGGGGCTCGAACCCCGAGTCTTGTGACTCAGAGGCGCGTGTGCAATCCACTGAGCCGCAGCTGACACTGAAATCAAGCCGGCGATGCGGATTGGCTGCTCTTTACAGAAACCGTCCAATTATCATCAAACCTCTCTCTCTCTTCTCCCCAGCCCCCACCCCACCCCGTGCCTCCCCCCACCCCCCCCGCCTTCCACACAACAAAAAGCCTTGCACTCTTTCTACATTACAAATAATAATGCTCCTGATAACTACACATTTAAATACGAGAAGAAAAGGCGAGGAAAGACCAGCGGTCTCATCAACGCTTTACCGTACCCACCGGACCTGAGGTGTCCAAGCTGCACGCTCAGGGCCACCCATCACCTCGCCCCTCCCCTATCCTTGTAACCTCCTCCGGCCCTACAGCGGCCCTCCAATTCTGACCTCTTGCACATCCCTGAGCTTCATTGCTCCACCCTGAGCTATAGCCACCAAATCCACTGTGAAGAAAGAACTTGCATTTATATAGTGCCTCAGAATGTCCCAAAGCACTTTACAGCCAATGAAGAACTTTTTGAAATGTAGTCACTTGTTGTGATGTAAGGAAACGCGGCAGCCAATTTGCGCCCAGCAAGTTCCCACAAACAGCAATGGGATAATGACCAGATAAATAGTTGTTTCCGTAGCAAAGACATGTTTTAGTGATGTTGGTTGAGGGCTAGATATTGGCCAGGACACCGGGGAGAATTCCCCCTGCTCTTCTTCAAAATAGTGGCCTTTTACGTCCACCTGAGAGGTTAGGCGGGTTCTCAGATTGACGTCCCATCTGAAAGAAGTTAGAACGACAGAGGGAGAAGCTACCTTGCAAGAACTGACATATTCACGGTACTGTCCATCAGACAAAGCTTGTAGTGTGCTGCAGGCTGTGTGGTTAACAAGAGTAAACTGTCCCATCAGATAAAGACGGTCAGTAAACAGGATTGCATGCCTAAAGGCTGCGGTAGACAGTCCACAGATCGCAAATCATGATATTCAAATGTAAGTTCCTGGAGGGAGGTAATATTGTTCAAGGATTCAATGGGGGACGGGAGAGAGTTGGATTAATCGTTCTCAGAAGGTTATTACGTGGGGTTAAGGTAGAATATATGAAGTTGATCGTTAAAATTGGGCAATGTGTAATAGTAATTGGTATCAATTTTGGAAACTGTTTCCCTCCATTACAAGAGTGACCACAGTTCAAAAGGACCTTGTTGGCTTTCAAGTGCATTAGGTTGCGCGATATAAAGCCAAGTTTCTTTCTTTCCGAATTGAAGACTATTCGAAGAGGGGCAGGGACTTCTCTCTCTCGATGTCTTGGGCCAACATTCCTCTCGACCAGAACCACCAAGAACTGGCCATTCATCTCATTGTTGTCCTCGGGATCCGGCAGCCTGACAAAATGGCTGCCGTGCCCGCCTACATAACAACATTGACTACACTTCAAAGTAGGTGGGGGGGGGGTGGTGGGGTCTGGTACTTTTGAACTGTGGTCACTGTTGTAATGGAGGGTAACAGTTTTCAAAACTGATACCAAATATTATTACGCATTTTAATGATCAACTTCATGTATTCTACCTTGACCCCGTGTAATAACCTTCCGAGAACGATTAATCCAACTCCCAGAGGGTGGTGGGGGTCTGGAACTCACTGCCTGAAAGGGTGGTAGAGGCAGAAACCCTCATCACATTTAAAAAGTGCTTGGATATGCACTTGAGGTGCTGTAACCTACAGGGCTACGGACCAAGAGCTGGAAAGTGGGATTAGGCTGGAGAGCTCTTTTATTGGCCGGCACGGACACGATGGGCCGAATGGCCTCAATCGATGCTGTAAATTTCTATGATTTCTATGATACATTTTTCTGTGTGCAGAGCACATTGAGAGGTTTGAGAAATCTGTATAAATGTAAGGGGGGAAAAATTCAGTTGGTTTGCGCCTCCCATTAGCGCCTTAAGAGGGCGCCAATGGGGCGCAAAGCAACTAGCGCCCGGGCGCGGCGATGTTTGCGCCGCTCACGAAATTAACTAGACATTTTGCGGCGGCGCTAAACACTACCGCCACGATCTCCTGTGCCGGTAGATCGTGACGTCAGTCGAGTGCGCAACGCCCCGGTAGCGCCCCGGACCGGATATTAAGTGGCGCCCCCTTGCCTTACCGCCTGCCGCTAGCAACGACAGGTTGAGGGGAGCGTTTTGCAGTCAGAAAGGGACTGGCGGAGCGCTATTTAAAGGCGACCGCTTCCTGCCTTTTTTTGTCGGTGACATTTGTGCACCACGCATTCTGAGAGAGAGAGAGAGAGAGAGAGACTTCTGGAGAGATTCAACGCTGTGTGAAGGGGTTTTGGGTACTGAGCAGCACTTTGCAGGTTCATTTTGATTTGCCCTTCCTTGCTTCGCCAGCGCTCTGAGGTAGCGCCTCGCTCCTCGGCCTTTGCACCTTAAGACAGGTGTGAAGCGCCTGATTTAGCGCTCCAATCACCTCCAGGGGCGATAAAAGCCAAGTTTGCCGTTGGAGGCGGTAATTAGCGCCAGGCGCTGAACTTTGCGCACGGCCGATAATGGCGCCCCAAACGGAGCGACACCGAATTTTTCCCCCTAAGCCTTTACACACGCACACAGACACACAATTGTTGAGTCGATTGAATGGCTTATATTTTCCAATGGGCGATATTTTAACACTGGCAGTCATCCTGGCCTTAAAATAATGCTGATCAGAAAATCCAAGCTCTGTGTTTGTGATAAAAGCTTCTCTCCATTCATGCAGGGTTGTAGCTGGAACTGAATCAGATCTTTCAGCGAGGTATTTTGTTTTTAAAAGAACAAATTGCACATTGGCTTCTAATTAATGTTTACAATAAATGGGTTAATGGCTTCATTAAAATAACAGACAAAGGAATTTCGTATGAATGATTTAGTGCCTTTTGTTAATAGTATTTGCACAGCGCGGTCTCAACCCTCAATTGAATACAAAAAAAGTTATTACAAAAAGGATATAGAGGCTCTGGAGAAGGTGGAAAAAGTTATTTACAAGGATGATACCAGAACTGAGAGGTTATAACTATCAGGAAAGACTGAACAGGCTGGGGGCTCTTTTCTCCAGATAAGAGAAGGTTGAGTTGTGACCTAATAGAGGCCTTTAAAATTATGAAGGGATTCAATAGGGTAGAGACGATGTTTCCACTTTTGGGGGAAGTCCAAAACTAGGGGCCATCAATATAAGATAGTCACCAATAAATCCCATAAGGAATTCAGGAGAAACTTCTTTACCCAGAGAGTGGTGAGAATGTGGAACTCGCTACCACAGGGAGTGGTTGAGGCGACTAGCAAAGAGGCATTTAAGGGGAAGCTAGAGAAACACATGAGGGAGAAAGGAATAGAAGGTTATGTTGATAGGGTGAGGTGAGATGATATGGGGAGAGAGCGGGAATATGGTATTGGGATAGAGGATCAGCCATGATCATATTGAATGGCGGAGCAGGCTCGAAGGGCCGAATAGCCTACTCCTGCTCCTATGTTTCTTTGTTTCTATGTTTCTATGAGATGAAGTAAATCGAGTGGGAGGAGGCTCGTGTGGTGCATGGAACACATGGCCTGTTTCTGAGCTGTAAATTCTATGTAATTCCTTGTAACACTAGAGTATTGAGGACCTTACTGGTGTAGCACATTTCAGAATGTTTTACTTAATCACTAGTCAATTTTAGATTTCCCTCCATTGCAAGTGGGAGGACCAATCGGGATGCGAGTTAACAAATCTGAAGGTTTAACAAGAGTACCCCACATTACACCTGTAACTGCCACTTCTGAGACAAGTGATCAGGTGCGATACACTTAATGGCAAGTCCTTTTCGTTCTTTTGAAGGGAATGAAAAGGTTAAACACTTCAATTTCTTTTTCTGAATTCAATATTATGCTGTGCCTAATTCTCAAAAAAGACTGGATGAAATTTGGCTTCAGCGACCCACACCCATTGTTATAAATCTCATCATCAAGAAACGACTTATGAAATAATGCTGGACGGCCAGCTGGTGGCGCCATCCAAGGAGTATAAATTTTCGGGCGTGGGCCCAGCTTTCCAGGGACATTTTGTAAGACAAGGAACTAGTGAAGTACAACTAGACCGCCATGTTCTGAAACAAGTTGATTAAAGCCTTGCTTTATGCTCAAACCAAGTGGGTAGTGAGTTTTATTACGTCACCCATTGCATCCAATGGTCCCCCCCCTGGTCAGCCGGACAATCAGTCCACAGAAAAAGGGGTCTGACTAATGGAAACAAGCAAGAGGGACATAAGAATTGCCAGATGAAGAAAGACCGAGGTCCATCTAGTTTCTCTTTTATCATCCTGGCAGTCGCACAATCCAAGGATAATGGAGTTGTTGACTAATGACGGCGATCAATCTCTTATCAATGAGTCTACAACAGACCCAGACATGAGGCGAGGCAAACCCCCAGTGGTGGAGAGCTTTGGGAGCCATAGGCCCACAGTCACCTCTGCCTCCCGAGCCATGCTACACTCACCTCATGTCATGTCTCAAATTACTCATATACTGCATCCCAAGACGTTATTTCCTGAGCCTAATCTGCTGGATTTAAAAGCAGCAGAAGAAATAGGTTAGCTCATGTCCCGCTAGGCATGGAAGAGACGAACGGGCAAAAGGAATTTCAAACAGAAATACTTGCATTTAGGGTTAGGGTTAGGGTTAGGATCTTTTCAAATCAAAACACCTCGAAGTTACACAGACAATCACACCCATGCACGCACACACATATACACACACATATACACACACATATACACACACATTCACACACACATATACACACACATATACACACACATTCACACACGAACACACATATACACACACATTCACACACGCACACACATATACACACACATACACACACACATATACACACACATTCACACACACATATACACACCCATACACACACACATACACACATTCACACACATTCACACACGAACACACACCCATACACACACATTCACACACGAACACACACCCATACACACACATTCACACACGAACTCATACCCACACACATATACACACACATTCACACACGAACACACACCCACACATACACACACACACAAACTCATACCCACACACACACATTCACACACGAACTCATACCCACACACATATACACACACATTCACACACACACACACACACATTCACACACGAACACACACCCATACACACACATTCACACACGAACACACACCCATACACACACATTCACACACGAACACACACCCATACACACACATTCACACACAAACTCATACCCACACACACACATTCACACACGAACTCATACCCACACACATATACACACACATTCACACACACACACATTCACACACATTCACACACGAACACACCCATACACACATTCACACACGAACTCATACCCACACACATATACACACGAACTCATACCCACACACATATACACACACATTCACACACGAACACACACCCACACACACACATTCACACACGAACTCATACCCACACACATACACACACACGCATTCACACACGAACACACACCCATACACACACATTCACACACGAACTCATACCCACACACATATACACACACATTCACACACGAACACACACCCACACACACATTCACACACGAACTCATACCCACACACATATACACACACATTCACACACGAACACACACCCATACACACACATTCACACACGAACACACACATTCACACACGAACACCCACCCACACACACACACATTCACACACGAACGCGCACCCACTCACACACACATTCACACACTCACACACACGCACATTCACCCACACACATACACCCACACACACACATACACACATTCACCCACACACATACACACACACCCACACAAACACATTCACACACGAACGCACACACACACCAACACACACCCACACACACACACATTCACACATGAACACACACCCACACACACACACACACACATTCACACCCAAACATTCACACACGAACACACACCCATACACACATTCACACACGAACACGCACTCACACGTACACACATTCACACACGAACACGCACCCACACACATACACAGATTCACACACGAACACGCGCGCGCGCGCACACACACACACACACACACACATGCCTGTACAAACACACACACACACACACACATTTCCAGTAGCCATCAGCAGCGAGAACCGTATCTCATTTTTCTCCTCCCTAACCCAGTAAGGCTGAGGCGAACTGCCCCAGGCCTTGGGACTAATCCAGAAATCTTCCTGCTCTGTATAGGTTGTGGGTTCAAATCCTATGCCAGAGGCCTGAGCACATAAATCCAGGCTGACACTCCCAGTGCAGTGCCGAGGGAGCGCTGCACTGTCAGAGGTGCCATCCTTCGGATGAGACATTAAACTGAAGCCCCGTCTGCTCTCTCAGGTAGATGTAAAAGATCCCGCGGCACTATTCGAAGAAGAGCAGCGGAGTTCTCCCTGGTATCCTAGCCAATATTTATCCTTCGACCAACATCACTAAAACAGATGATCCGGTCATTATCACTTTGCTGTTTGTGGGAGCTTGCTGTGCGCAAATTGGCTGCCGCGTTTCCTACATTACAGCAGTGACTGCACAAAAAAAACGTACTTCATTGGCTTCAAAGCGCTTTGGGACATCCTGAGGTCGTGAAAGGCGCCACATAAATTCAAGTTCCTTCTTTCTTTTTCTATTGTGTGTTATCTAGCAGCTGGGCCAAGTGTGACGTTGGAGAAAGACCGGCAAAGATTGCCCACCTACTTAAAACAAAAACCTTTCACAAATTGAGACGGTCTAAGACGGCATGTGAAGGAATGAATCATGTTGACAGCTGCCTGAGGCCGCATTCTCCAGAAACAGATATCACTGTAGTCACTTAAACAGAGTCTGCAAAACCTTCCTCAAGGGAGTATAAATCTTTATGTTAAGCACAAACGCAGAAAAGCTTGAACTGCTGAATCTTGTAGTCTACATGTGTGTGTCTGTGTGTGTGTGGTCTGCCTTCGCAGTAAGGACAGCATTGCTAATAGAAACCAAGAGAAGTGGTTTATAACATGGCAACACTCCTCATGCCAAGGGGTCTGCCCACACAGACACATTCAGACACACACACGCATGCACAAACACACTGCAGTTGTACAGGGCCTTGGTGAGACCACACCTGGAGTATTGTGTGCAGTTTTGGTCACCTTATCTGAGGAAGGATGTTCTTGCCATGGAGGGAGTGCAGCGAAGATTCACCAGACTGATACCTGGGATGGCAAGAATGACGTATGAGGAGAGATTGGGTCGATTGGGCTTACTCGCCGGAGTTTAGAAGAATGAGAGGGGATCTCATTGAAACTTATAAAATTCTGACAGGACTGGACAGACTAGATGCAGGGAGGATGTTCCCGATGGCGGGGGAGTCCAGAACCAGTGGTCACAGTCTAAGGATAAGGGGTAAGCCATTTAGGACAGAGATGAGGAGGAATTTCTTCACCCAGAGAGTGGTGAACCTGTGGAATTCTCTACCACAGAAGGCAGTAGAGGCCAATTCATTAAATATATTCAAGAAGGAGTTGGATATATTTCTTAAGGCTAAAGGGATCAAGGGGTATGGAGAGAAGGCAGGGACAGGGTACTGAATTTGGATGATCAGCCATGATCTCATTGAATGGCGGAGCAGGCTCGAGGGGCCGAATGGCCTACTCCTGCTCCTATCTTCTATGTTTCTATGCACACACGCACACATTCACGCACACATGCCTATACACACACATACACACACACATTTCCAGTAGCCATCAGCAGCGACACCTACAGGCCCGGGTTGGATGCGGCCCCGTGGGGAGCTGGTGGCTCCGGTTGCCGGCCTCTCTTCCACGGTCTTGTCCGTGCCCGGGTGACCCCGGAGAAGGAGCGCGCAGTGTTCGCCGGATCGCTTGGTGCCTCCTGGAGTGCAGCCTCGCTAATAACATTATTTAATTTTCCAAGTGTCCGTTTTTTTGTTGTTGCCTAGTCTCTTATTAAACCAACAACTTGCATTTATATAGCGCTTTTAGCCTAGTAAAACGTAAAACATCCCAAGCAGCGCTCCCTGTCATATTTCTGGGCGCCGCGCGGCCCCTTTGAGGGGCTCCATGGGCTGTTCGAAACACCGCGCGTGCCTGGTTTTCGCATTGAAAAGCCGGCAAGCCAGTGACGTGGGAAACCTGGAATGCTGCATGGCCATTGGTCCCAAGGTGCTTCACAGCAGTGTTACCAAACAAGATTTGACACCGAACCACATAAGGACAGGTGACCAAAAGCTTGCTCAAAGAGGTAGCTTTTAAGGAGCATCTTAAGAAGAGAGGTAGAGAGGTGGAGAGGTTTGGTGAGGGAATTCCTAGAGCTTTGGGCCCAGGCAGCTGGAGGCACGGCCACCAATGGTGAAGCGATTAAAATTGGCGATGCTCAAGAGGCCAGAATTGGAAGAACACAAACATCTCGGGCGGTTGTGGGGCTGGAGGAGATTACAGAGGGAGCAAGGCCATCGAGGGATTTGAAAACAAGAATAAGAATTTTAAAATCGAGGCGTTGCCAGACAGGGAGCCAATGTAGGTCAGCGAGCACAGGGGGCGATGGGCAGCAGCGTTTTGGATGAACTCAAGTTTATGGAGGGTGGAAGATTGGTTGTGCCCCAAAGAGGACACTTTGGTTAGGTTTTTATGATAATACTGGGGCAACTTGGTGTCGTCTCCTTACTGGTTTAATTAGAAAAGACAACACTGGGGGCAACAGAAAGAAAGCGAGACTCCCCCTCGAAGGCCCAGCTGGCGGGGGCAGTGAGCCAGTGAGAGCAGGAAAGGCTCAGCTCTGGTCCCTGGTCTGTGCTGAGTTAGCACCTCTACAATAAGGTTCAGTGCCCCTGGGTTAGGCGAGGGGGCAATGAAACAAATATAAGAGGTCAGGGCTCTTGCTCCTGATCGCTACCCAGTGCCCTCCCTTCTGGAAGTGCCACTTGTGTCACTAACGGGCGAGGACGTAGAATCATACAGCACAGAAGGAGGCCATTCGGCCCATCGTGCCTGCGCCGGCTCTTCGAAAGAGCCGTCCAATTAGTCCCACTCCCCCCTGCTCTTTCTCCGTAGCCCTGCAAATTTTTCTTTTTCAAGTATTTCTTCAATTCCCTTCTGAAAGTTACTATTGAATTTGCTTCCACTGCCCTTTCAGGCAGCGCGTTCCAGATCACAACAACTCGCTGTGTAAAAAAAAAATATTCCCCTCATCTCTCCACTCTGGTTGAGAACAAATTAAAAAAAGAGACAAGGACAAGCACAAAACACACATGTTCTTGGACATAAAATATGCCAATTCTGGTAAATCTCTTCTGCACCCTCTCTAAGGCCTTGACACCCTTCCTAAAGTGTGGTGCCCAGAATTGGCCACAATACTCCAGCTGGGGCCAAACTAGTGTTTTATAAATGTTTAGCATAACTTCCTCGCTTTTGTACTCTATGCCTCTATTAATAAAGGCTTTAAGAACATAAGAAATAGGAGCAGGAATAGGCCACTTGGCCCCTCGAGCCTGCTCCGCCATTCAATAAGATCATGGCTGATCTTGGGCTCAAAGCCACTTCCCTGCCCGCTCCCCATAACCCTTCACTCCCTTATCTTGCAAAAATCTGACTATCTCCACCTTAAATGTATTTAATGACCCAGCCTCCACGGCTCCCTGGGGCAGAGAATTCCACAGATTTACGACCCTCTGAGAAGAAATTCCTCCTCATCTCAGTTCTAAAAGGGCGACCCTTTATTCTGAAACTGTGCCTCCGAGTTCTAGATTTCCCCATGAGGGGAAACATCCTCTCTGCATCTACCCTGTCGAGCCCCCTCAGTATCTTATATGTTTCAATAAGATCACCTCTCATTCTTCTAAATTCCAATGAGTATAGGCCCAGCCTGCTCAACCTTTCCTCATAAGTCAAACCCCTCATCTCTGGAATCAACCGAGTGAATCGTCTCTGAACTGCCTCCAATGCAAGTATATCCTTCCTTAAATAAGGAGACCAAAACTGTACGCAGTACTCCAGGTGTGGTCTCACCAGTGCCCCGTAAAGTTGTAGCAGGACTTCCCTGCTTTTATACTCCAGCCCTCTTGCAATAAAGGCCAACATTCCATTTGCCTTTTTGATTACTTGCTGTACCTGCATGCTAACTTTTTGTGTTTCATACACAAGAGCCCCCAGGTCCCTCTGAACTGTAGCATTTTGTAATCTCTCTCCATTTAAATAATAGTTTGCTTTTTTATTTTTCCTGCCAAAGTGGATAATGACGTAAGAAAACTACTAGGCACTTGGCCTGAGTATTAATCAAGGCTTTAATCAACTGTTTTTCAACATGGAGATCTAGTTGTGTCCTTCACTAGTTCCTGTTAAAGAATGTCCTGAGCAAGCTGGGCCCGTGCCCGAGTATTTATACTCTCCCTGGACAGCGCCACCAGCAGGCCGCCCAGTATTATTACATAAGTCATTTTCACATGAATGACAAGATTCATGTCAGATAACCTTGCACTTTCCCACATTTAAATACCATATGCTTTTTTTTTTAACAGCCTTATCAACTTGTCCTGCCATCTTCAAAGATTTGTGCATGTGAACCGCAAAACGCATATGGGTAGGATCAATCTCAGCTCTGATGCCCATTCTACCATCTCCCGCGCCCCTCACCACCACCCCCTCTTCCCCCCGCAACCCCCGGCCCCCTTGGTAGAAAAACTTGGTGACACCCAAGCCCACACATGTGCAATAGGCACGCAGGTGAGGTATTGGAAAGGTGACCCACCAGGAGATTGTACCTTTCAGGAGAAAGGAATTGTCAACTATTAAAAAGGCCAAAGGAATGTTGGCCTTTATCTGAAAGCGGTTGGAATACAAAGGGGTGGAAGTTAAGTTGCAGTTGTATAAAGCTCTGGTTAGACTCCCTGTGGAGCATTGCGTTCAGTTCTGGGCACCCCACCTCAGGAAGAATATATTGGCTTTAGAGGGGGTGCAGCGCAGATTCATAAGAACATAAGAACGTAAGAAATAGGAGCAGGAGTAGGCCATTTGGTCCTTCGAGCCTGCTCCGCCATTCAATAAGATCATGGCTGATCTGCTACCTCATCTCCACTTTCCCCGCACTGTGGCAGCACGGTGGCATAGTGGTTAGCACTGTTGCCTCACAGCGCCAGGGACCCGGGTTCAAATCTGGCCTTGGGTGACTGTCTGTGTGGAGTTTGCACATTCTCCCCGTGTTTGCGTGGGTTTCCTCCGGGTGCTCCGGTTTCCTCCCACAGTCCAAAGATGTGCGGGTTAGGTTGATTGGCCATGATAAAAATTGGCCCTTAGTGTTAGGGGGGATTAAATATGTGGGGTTACGGGGATAGGGCTTGTGTGGGATGGCTGTCGGTGTAGGGACCGGGTGCTAGGGTTTGGATGATCAGCCACGATCTCGTTGAATGGCGGAGCAGGCTCGAAGGGCCGAATGACCTACTCCTGCTCCTAGTTTCTATGTTTATCCCCATATCCCTTGATTCCCTTAATATTCAAAAATCTATCGATCTCTGTCTTGAATATACTCAACGACTGAGCCTCCACAGCCCTCTGGGGTAGAGAATTCCAAAGATTCACCACCCTCTGAGTGAAGAAATTTCTCCTCATCTCAGTCCTAAATGGCCGACCCCTTATTCTGAGACTGTGACCCCTGGTTCTAGTTTCCCCAGCCAGGGGAAGCATCCTCCCTGCATCTACCCTGTCAAGCCCTGTAAGAATTGTGTATGTTTCAATGAGATCACCTCTCATTCATCTAAACTCTAGAGAATATAGGCCTAGTCTACTCAATCTGTCCTCATAGGACAATCCCTCCCATCCCAGGAACCCCATCACTAGAATGATACTAGGGATAAAAGGGTTCAACTATGAGGACAGGTTGCACAGACTGGGCTTGTATTCCCTCGAGTACAGAAGATTAAGGGGTGATCCAATTGAGGTGCTTAAGATGATTAAAGGAGTGTGTAGGGTAGAGGGAGGGAAACTATTTGTTCTGGTGGGAAAGACCAGAACAAGGGGGCATAACTTAAAATTAGAGCCAAGCCGTTCAGGGGTGATGTCAGGAAGCACCTCTTCACACAAAGGGTTAGTGAAAATCCGTAACTTTCTTACCCTGAAAAATCTGTTGAGGCTGGGGTTCAATTGAAAAATGTCAAAACTGAGATTGAGAGAATTTTTGGGGGGGTATGGGTATTAAGGGTTACAGAAGCAAGGCGGGTAGATGGAGTTAAGATACAGATCGGCCATGATCGAATTGAATGGCGGAACAGGCTCGAGGGGCTGAATGGCCTCCTCCTGTTCCTATCTTCCGACTAAAAGGGCAGAGTTTCCTCGTTGTACTTATGGGTTCTCAAGGGACGGGAGGAAATCTGTTTATTCTTTCTACAACAAAAGGATCAGTTTGATGAGCTCTTACAGGAACCTTTCAGCAAGGGCTTGCCTGGCTGTTTTGTCTTCTTTGCATGTCTGAGTTGGAGTTAGACCCAAACCGCAAATTAAACCACCCCCCACCGCCATAGGTTTCTTAGTCACGTGTAATACGTATTAATCTTGTCTGCAATCCGCTTTAAGCTTGGACTGTGCCGAACAAAGGCTGCAGTAGTTTAAGGAGAGGGTTTTCCTGGTGTCAGCAGAAGCTTTGAGAATTTATCATCCTCACTCATGTAGATTTACAGGACTTTACTAATCCCAAAGTATGTGAGCTCTCACTAATGACTGGCTGCAAGCTAACAGCTCTCAAATCAGTGCCCATTTGGCACAGGCTGAACCATCCGTCTGCACGCTTATTTCTCTCCCCTCCGCCTTGTTTTAAAACACACACGAAGTAAAGCTTTCCTTCCCTCTCCTTTTTACCTCCCCCCCAGCCCCCCATAGGCATGTACCCTCTTCCTCCCTCTCCAATGGGTAGGCGACCCCTCTGTGAACAATGCCACCAGCAGCCATGACCACTGACCGTCGGCAGTCAAGCGCTGGACCCTATTACAGGAAACTCTTTGGTATCCGGCACCGACGGGACCGGCGTGTTGCCGGTTGATCAAAAATTCCGGATGACTGAGAGAGTTATCTACCGAGGCTATTTTTAAAAAAGAAAAAGAAAAAAAATCAAGAAATGTGCAGTATACAGTAATTGGGTACTCACCTACAGAATGTTGTGTTAAATGGATGGTGGAAGATGCTTGATTAAATACAGTACTGCCAGTTGAGGGTAATGCAATGCAATGACTACCAGCAGCGTGGGAGACACACAGTACCCCTGTAAAATGGCGGATCAGAAGAGACTACCGGCAGCGCGGGAGTGTCAGACTCCTGTTACAGGGGTATTGAGGTGTTCCGACTTCCGACAGCGCCAAGAAGCCGAGTAGTGGCAGTTTGGAGAACTACCCCCACTGACTAACTCGGCCACCGCGGGAGACTCGGATTCGGCAACATTGCCGGTTATTGAGGTGTTGTTTTCGGAGTATGAATTTTGCTGGTTAATAGAGAATTCCAGATATTTAGGTGCCGTTTAAACGAGAGTTTCCTGTACTTCTCCGCTTGCCTTCCTGTCACCCAGTTGCCCTGGGAAACAATTGCGTCCCTTCCGGCACTGCGAGTCTGTGTCAGCACTTTGCCAGAGGCAATCCAACACTAACTCCACTGCCTCAGGCTTCCCCACAGCCCTGTACCTTCAACTATTTATCCAATTTTCCTCTAAAAATTTTACTCAAACCATTCCCTGTGACAAAGCGTTCCAGTCTCGAATAAAGACATTTGTTATATAAAAGAAAAGACATGCATTTCTATAGCGCCTTTCACGACCACCAGGAGTCCCAAAGCGCTTTACAGCCAATGAAGTACTTTTTGAAGTGCAGTCACTGTTGTAATGTGGGAAACGTGGCAGACAATTTGCGCACAGCAAGCTCCCACAAACAGCAATGGGATAATGACCAGATAATCTGTTTTTTTTTTGTGATGTTGATTGAGGGATAAATATTGGTCACCAGTGAGAACTCCCCTGCTCTTCTTCGAAATAAATATCTTGGGATCTTTTACATTCACCTGAGGGAGCAGACAGGACCTCAGTTTATTGTCTCATCAGAAAGATGGCACCTCTGACAGTGCAGCACTCCCTCAGTAATGCACTGGAGTGTCAGCCTAGATTTTTGTGCTGAAGTCTCTGGAGTGGGACTTGAACCCACAACCTTCTGACCCAGAGGCGAGGGTGCTACTCACTGAGCCACGACTGACACCCTAACATTAATATTAAGGACAGGATTGGGCTCAGTTATGATTCCCCTTAAGAAAAAAGAACTTGCATTGAATAAAGGCTCTCACGGCCTCAGGACGCTTTACAGCCAATGAAGTATTTTTGGCGTGTAGTCACTGTTGTAATGTAGGAAACGGGGCAGCCAATTTGCGCACAGCAAGCTCCCACAAACAGCAATGTGATAATGACCAGATCATCTGTCTTAGGTGTTGATTGAGGGATAAATATTGGTCAGGACACCGGGGAGAACTCCCCTGCTCTTCTTCGAAATAGTGGCCGTGCGACCTTTTACTGAAGGGGGCAGACGGGGCCTCGGTTTAACATCCCATCTGGAAAGACGGCCCTCCAACGGTGTACTCAGTACTGCACTGAGGTGTCATCCTGGATTATAAACTGAGAGTGGGGATTGAACCCTGACCATCATGAATCAGAGGTGCGAGTGCTCCTGACTGAACAAAGGCGCATTGGAGCTATACATATCATTATTATTATAGTTGGGGTCATCCGAATTCAAAATGGTGAGATCACCCGGCATTGCTGAATCAGTAAAAATTACACTTGCCACTTTCTTATGTCTCCAACATTTCATTGGTACGTAAGGTGCCTGTTGATAGTTAGGTGTCAGCCGTGGCTCAGTGGGTAGCACACTTACCTCCGAGTCAGAAGGTTGTGGGTTCAAGTCCCATTCCAGGGACTTGAGCAAATTAATCTAGGGCTGACACTCCAGTGCACTACTGAGGGAGTGCTGCACTGTCGGAGGTACAAACCTACTTACATAGAAACATAGAAGATAGGAGCAGGAGTAGGCCATTCGGCCCCTCGAGCCTGCTCTGCCATTCAATGAGATCATGGCTGATCATCCAAATTCAGTACCCTGTCCCTGCCTTCTCCCCATATCCCTTGATTCCTTTAGCCTTAAGAAATATATCCAACTCTTTCTTGAATATACTTAATGAACTGCTCTCTGTGGCAGAGAATTCCACAGGTTCACCACTCTCTGGGTGAAGAAATTCCTCATTTCAGTCCTAAATGGCCTACCCCTTATCCTTAGACTACAACCCCTGGTTCTGGACTCCCCGGCCATCAGAAACATCCTTCCTGCATCTAGTCTGTCCAGGCCTGACAGAATTTTATAGGTTTCAATGAGATCCCCTCTCAATCTTCTAAACTCCAGTGAGTATAAGCCCAATCGACACAATCTCTCATATAATTTGGCACTAAATTGGCAATTTGTCTGAGAGATCACAGGGATAGTTGGTGTGCAAAATGGAAATGTCACACTGGTGTAGCAGAGGGGGTGCCCTTCTGAGTTTGAGGGATCAGTGGGTCCGCACACTTGCCTCTGAGTCAGAAGGTCGTGGGTTCAAGACCCACTCCAGACACTTGAGCACAAAAGTCTAGGCTGGCACTCCAGGGAAGTGCCGTCTTTCGGATGAGACGTTAAACCGAGGCCCCATCTGCCCCCTCAGGTGGACGTAAAAAATTCCAAGGTAGTATTTCAAAGAAGAGCAGGGGAGTTTTCCCCGGTGTCCTGGCCAATATTTATCCTTCGACCAACATCACTAAAACAGGTTATCTGGGCATTATCACATTGCTGTTTGTGGGTCCTTGCTGTGCACAAATTGAGCTGCCACGTTTCCTATATTACAACAGTGACTACACTTCAAAAAGTACTTCATTGGCTGTAAAGCGCTTTGGGACGTCCTGAGGTGGTGAAAGGGGCTATAGCAATGCAAGTCTTTCTTTCTACCGTTGGATTAGAGCGAAGGGAGCTTTACTTTGTCCCTGACCTGAACCACGGCTGACACTGAAGCTCATTAGTCAGGCTCACAAACTTGGCTTGAGGTATGGTGGGGGCGGCAGAGGGGGGGGGGGGGGGGGTGCGTGGGCTGCTGGTATCTGTGGACCGTGGCGAGAGGCAGTGGGGGGAGAGGATCAGAAAATACGATGCCATAAATAGAATTAATTTTCTCTTGAACCACACCGGAAAAGCCCTCAATTAGTAAAGAATTAGCCTTGCTTTCTCCAGATGCAGTTAATGAAAGGCGAACCAGCATGCCGAGACATGGCTTGTAAAAGGAATAAGCCTAAAACATCCACTTTTGGAGCCCACCAGTCCATCTCTTAAAGGTCTGTAGAAAAACATGCAGCACACTGAACTTGTTTTAGCAACCAACCGCAGAAAACAATCGTGAAGGAATTTGGCAGGCCCAGGAGGTTTATGCGCAAGGCCTATTCTTGGAGGCAGCATCAGCCTTGTGTATTCCCAATAAATTAAGTCTGACAGTGCTAAGCCATTTTAATGACATTCCACCCAGATTGCTTCTTCAATGATCCAAAAAAAAAACATCAATGTTGAAGCTGGGTTGCTTTTTTATATTCAGCTAGCCCGAGCTGCGGCCCTGATTGCATGGCTGGCAAAGTTACGTGGCGGAAACCCAGTGGGGAAGCGGAGCACTCAGCCGATGCAGTCAGCGACACCGTCAGCTGCTAATGCGACTGGTATTGAGCTTCCGCAGCACAGGTCCGGTGAGGGCCCGTTCCAAAGGGATGCCACCGATGGCACAGGCTTTGTAAAAAATTCTTTCATGTGGGCCATGTGGGCGTCGCTGGCGAGGCCGGCATTTATTGCCCATCCCCAGCTGCCTCGAGAAGGTGCTCATTCTTCTCTTCAACTGCCTTGTAGCTAATGGCCCAGAAATTCGGGGCTCCACGGGTGAGTACGCACGGGGTACTCACCCGTAAGCCCAATGGAAGTGCCGGGTCCTGCATGCACTGCGCATGCGTGGGAAACCAGCACTTCCATTCCCCTGAAAGCAGGGGTTAAGAGGTGGAACGCGTGTGCGGGAGAGGCAGCGCGTGCGCATCGAACTTACGTTTTGTTCCCAGGTTTTCCGGGAAGGTAAGTCTCCAGAAGTTAGACATGTAAAAGCAGTCGCAAGGCCTGCTTTTTACAAGGTAAGTGGTGAATTAATTAAAATTAAAACATTTTTTCCACAGGTTTATTATTTTTAAATACTTTAAAGCAAGGTAAGTTTATTTGTAGCCCCGTTAGAAAATAAAATTATTTTTTTCAAAAATTTAAACTATTGTTTAAAATAGTTATTTCATGTAATTTATAGTTTACTAGCTGAAGTGCCCCGGCGGTGCCGAGGCTTTTTCGAGGGCATGTTGTTGTTGGAAGAGAGAGAGAGAGAGCGACTGCGGGGGGGGGGGGGGGGGGGGAGGGCGGGGGGGGGGAAGGGAGGGCGGGGGGAAGGGAGGGGGGGAAGGGGGGGAAAGGGATGGGGGAAAGGGAGGCGGGGGAAGGAAGGGAGGGCGGGGGCCCCCCCCCGAGGGTCGCGGCCCCCCCGAGGGTCGCGCCCCCCCCCGAGGGTCGCGCCCCCCCCGAGGGTCGCGGCCCCCCCGAGGGTCGCGGCCCCCGCAGAGGGTCGCGCCCCCCCGAGGGTCGCGGCCCCCCCCCGAGGGTCGCGCCCCCCGCCCGAGGTGAAGACCGCCGATTGCGGCTGTGCGAGACGGCCGGCGGGCCCGGTTGCCAGGGTAACCGTTGACGCTCAGCAAGCCCCGCCCCCCCGGCCGAGCCAGAGAGAGACGCCGCGTCTCAGCTCCTGCTGCGCGCGCACCTTTTAGTAAGGTAGCGGCGCTGGGCTGAGGCCCGCCCCTGCAGCCTTTGAGTGGGGCCGGGAGGTGCCTAGCTCGGGCGTGGGTGCGGAGGAGAAGCCGAGGCTTCGAGGCCTACCTGGAAAAATGGGGAAAGGTAGGAAAATTAATGAGATTAGATAAGTTAATTCGTTTCTAATCATTTTTTTTAAAAACAATATGTGTTTTAAAAGCAACGTTTTTTTTTAAAGACGCAGAAAGCGGGAAAAAGAAAGGAAAAGTTTGGAATCAAGATGGCGGCGACTCACCTCGGTTCAGAACGATAAGGCCCGGCCACACACGCACCGATTGGCCCGGCGGCACACGCCAACAACCCGGCGTACGATTGGTCGAGCTCGAGGTCACTCTGTCGCTAATGAGCGGATAATGAGATGCTAATGAGCGGAATGGTGAAGGTTTTTGGGATACCGCGGGCGCGATTTTAGCCCGGCCGAAACGTAAATACGCTTAAAACCGTCTCGGAAGCGTAAGCTTTCTTTGGAGGTAACGCGCGCGTAGGTGCGCCCTGTAACTTTCGAGCGCATAGCCCGACAGATGCACACGCGATGACAGACAGAATGACAGACAGATAGACAGAATGACAGACAGACAGACAGATCGACCGATTTATATATATAGATTTAAAAATGTGATGTTTTTTAAAATTTATTTGAAGGTTTAGTGATGTTTTGGGGCTTATAGTATTTATAAGTTTGACAGCCCTTCCTGTGCGCAAATTGGCCGCCGCGTTTCCTACATTACAAGAGTGAGGTTTCATTGGCTGTAAAGCGCTTTGGGACGTCCTGAGGCCGTGAAAGGCGCTATAGAAATTCAAGTTCTTTCTTTATTTTTTATGCCAAGGTTAACGACCCCATGATGCTAGTCCATGAAGAATACGGAGTGCTCGCAGCGGCTTGACCAACATCCCGTTCGGCAAAGGTCGCCAATAACAGGGCGAGCTGTTGTGCGGGATCTTGCTCTGCGCAAAGGCCGCCACATCTGTGCACGGGACTATCGCTGCGCTTTAAAGCCATTCATTGTACGAGATGCCCATTTATAAACACTGAGTCCCCCCCGGCGGACTTTGATTATCGCAATGCATCGTCCAACAGCTGAGTAAGATGGTTGAGGCTGAGGCTGGCCAACGCACAGGCCTCAGCTGTGCCGCGCAACCATAAATCAATAGGAGGCAGCTTTATACACACGCACGCAGAAAGAGGACTATCCACTTACAATCAGACCATTAATAATGCTAATGGCGGCGCGCCAACCTTGAAGGTCAAGGGGTCAGATCATTGGTCTCTGCTAAGCTTGCCAACATTGATCTGCATCGCTGGGCTTGATGGTGGGGCAGGGAGGGGGGGGAAAGGAAATGTGGGGGAAGGGAGTTGCTATTTAAGAAGACAAAAAGAAAATACAGCAGATGCTGGAAATCTGAAATAAAAATTAAAAAGTGCTGGAGATACTCAGCAGGTCAGGCAGCATCCGTGAAGAGAGAAACAGAATTAACGTTTCAGGTTGATGACCTTTCGTCAGAACTAGTTCTGACGAAGGGTCATCGACCTGAAAAGTTGGCTCTGTTTCTCTCTTCACAGATGCTGCCTGACCTGCTGAGTGTCTCCAGCATTTTCTGTTTTTATTGTTATTTATTAAGAAGGCTTGGTGGAAAGTGTGTGAGAAAGAAAGACTTGCATTTATACAACACCTTTCACGACCTCAGGACGCCCCAGAGTGCTTTACAGACAATGAAGTCCTTTAGAAGTGTAGTCACTTTTGTAATGTAGAAAATGCGGCCGCCAATGTGCGTACAGCGAGAACAAAGATCAAAGAAGTAATTGATCAGATCATCTCTTTTAAATGTTGGTTGAGGGATAAATATGGGCCAGGACTCCCCCTGCTCTTCTTTGAATGGTACCATGGGATCTTTTACATCCACCTGAGAGGGCAGACGAGGCCTCAGTTCGAAAGACGGCACCTATTATCCAGTGCAGTACCGAGAGAGTGCTGCACCAGTGTCAACCTAATCTCTGGAGTGGGATTTGAAATCATAAGCGTGATGACTCAGAGGTGAGAGTGCTGCCCACTGAGCCACAGCTGGCACTGCAACTGAGAGAGAAAATTGGGTAAGGACTGGATTGGGGTTGGTAGTGAATCTCTGCCCCCACCCCCCCTCCCCCCAAGGTCACATACCCCCTCCCAAGGTCACATACCCACTCCCAAGGTCACATACCCTTTCTCAAGGTCACATATCCCCTCCCAAGGTCACATATCCCTCCCAAGTTCACATACCTCCTTTGAAGGTCACATAAAATCATAGAATAGTACAGCACAGAAGGAGGCCATTCGGCCCCTCGAGCCTGCGCCGGCTCTTTCGAAGAGCAATCCAGTTAGTCCCACTCCCCCGCTCTTTCCCCATATCCCTGTGATTTTTTCTCCTTCAAGTATTTATCCAATTCCCTTTTGAAGGCTACTATTGAATCTGTATCCACCGCCCTATCAGGCAGCGCATTCCAAATCCTAACCACTCGTTGGGTAAAAAAGTTTTTCCTCACGTCGCCTCTGGTTCTTTTGCCAGTCACCTTAAATCTGTGCCCTCTGGTTCTCGACCCTTCAGCCACTGGAAACAGTTCCTCTACCCTTTCCCAAGGTCACATCTGGTCCAATAAATCATCACCAAGCGGTGAATGCCTGCTTGGTCAAAATACTGTGGGCAACTAATGCCTCAGCAAGAATCAACGCCTTCGGGGACAAGTTGCAAGTACCCCTCAAAAAAAAACCCGATGGTCCAAACGTTTCTTTATCCTGGTGCAACGTAAAGAAAAGGTTAGGAGCGCCACTTATTAAAATGCCTCGTCATGTTACTCATCCGCAGAGTTGGGCGAGGCAGCTGAAATCTTGCCTGCAGAGTAACTCCTAAGCCCGTGGAAAACAGGATAATTTGCTGCTGAATGAACAAAAGTGAACAGCCCTAATCAAAGGCAGCTGCCTGAATCCGCCACGGCACAGAGCAGGCGTAAATCAATAGGAGCCTGCTTCGCACGCACGTCCAGTCGCAATCGGATCATTAAAAACACTATCGCCTCACGCTTGCGACTCTTTGAGAGAAGGGAATAGCAGCAGCAAGGTAGGGCGACCAAAACAGAGGACACGGGCCCTTCAATAGAGTCATAGATAGAGTTATACAGCACAGAAAGAGGCCCTTCGGCCCATCGTGTCCCTGTCTATTCTAATCCCATTTTCCTGCACTTGGTCCGTAGCCTTGTATGCTGTGGCATTTCAAGTGCTCATCTAAATGCTTCTTGAATGTTGTGAGGGTTCCTGCCTCTACCACCCTTTCAGGCAGTGAGTTCCAGATTCCAACCACCCTCTGGGTGAAAAAGTTTTTCCTCAAATCCCTTCTAAACCTCCTGCCCCTTACCTTGAAACTATGCCCCCTGGTTATTGACCCCTCTACTAAGGGGAAAAGTTCCTTTCTCTCTACCCTATCTATGCCCCTCATAATTTTGTACACCTCAATCAGGTCCCCCCTCAGCCTTCTCTGCTCTGAGGAAAGCAACCCCAGCCTGTCCAGTCTCTCTTCATAGCTGAAACGCTCCAGCCCAGGTAACATCCTGGTGAATCTCCTCTGCACCCTCTCCAATGCAATCACATCCTTCCTATAGTGTGGCGACCAGAACTGCACACTAAGTGTTGTCCTGCTCGGTTTGAAGTGCGTTCGGGAAGAAATTGAACCCGAATTGAAAGCAGCGGTTCTACTTCTACCCTTTGGGCTCCTTGACAACCAGAGGCCTAAAAATGGCCTCCAATATGGAGGGCTCCTCCTGCCATATTGGTAAAGGCCCTGAAAATTGGCCCACAGCGACGACTGCAAGATTGGTTTGCCCCAAGGCAGCTGCACTCAGGAAAACCAGGCCTACACGTGGCCTAACAGGCGATCGATCATTCAAGGGGCCACTACAGGCTGCAACCAATAAGGTAAGTTTTAGAAATATACTTACCCGAATGCGGAGCCGGGAGGAGCAGGAGTGTTTCTCCTGAACAGGGTCGCTGCCACGACCTTCCCCGATCTCCCCTCCCCCCCCCGCCCCTGGCCACCAATCCCAGCCCCCACTCCTGTCACCGATGGCTCCCCTCCCCCAGCCACAGATCGCTCTCTTCCCTCGGCCAACGATCCCCCCCCCCCCCCACTCCTGTCATCGATTGCTCCCCCCCAGCCACAGATCGCTCCCTTACCCCTGGCTACCGATCGCAACCCCCAGCCAGCAACCATCCAGCTCCCCCAGCCACCATCCCCACCACCACGCCCCAGCCGCCCCGGCCACCAATTGCCCATCCCTAGTTGCCCTCGAGAAGGTGGTGGTGAGCCGCCTTCTTGAACCGCTGCAGTCCGTGCGGTGAAGGTGCTCCCACAGTGCCGTTAGGGAGGGAGTTCCAGGATTTTGACCCAGCAACGATGAAGGAGGGGGCACTAAACTATTCGCGAACAGGAAGCTCGTCTGGAATGGTAGTCTCTTTGCAACCGTATCCAATATTAATTCTTTTTTTTTTTTAAAAGGAGTCCTTTCAGGAGTGCAGAATGTCCTCGTCTGGACTCCCTTAAAATACGGAAGTGTCAAAACATCTGCAGAAGGATTTCCCACAGGTGTCCCAATGGCAGTCGATGTGAGAAACAGAGACCGTAAAAACATTCTAGATTCACGGCCGGCCCTTAAATGAAAACATTTGCGAGGTGCCAACTGCTGTCCTCAAGCGGACACGGTGCGGGGCAAGAGTCACAACAACTTTCCAAATTAATAGCAAACTTTCTCCCTCCCACCGGCCCACGCTATAAATCAGTACAGCAGCCTCGATTCATTAAAAAAAAACTAGCTCTTTTACAGCCCTTTGCAATGAATCTGTTTGCCTCCCAATTGTTATGTGATTTACCTTTCTATATCTCATAATAGGTGATAAATTGCAACCAGCTGGACATATCTTCCTCACGTTAGGTAACTATTGGTAACCAGTGTGCATTGGCCATGGAGGGGGAGGCGGTTGGCACCGAGTCCATTCTGTCACTCAATTTCCTCTTGTGTCAAACTGTCCAATATGTAACACACCTCTTAAATGGTTATTACTCAAGCTTTTAATTGGTTTTCCAGATTTCAAAAACAAGTCTGGAAATAAAAAAAATCTGGTATCGGTAAAAGTGGCCATGAAGCCAGTCGGGTTGTCGTAGAAACCCAGCTGGATCGCTCGGGAAGGAAACCAGCCCTCCTCACCCGACAGGTGAGTCCGGTCCCTCACCAACGCGGTTGATTCTTAAACGGCCTCTGATGCGGCCCGCTCACATCGCATCAAACCGCCAAAAGGAATAATTGCACTGCGGCAACTCGCCAAGGCTTCTTCGGCAGCACCTCCCAAACCCGCGACCTCTTCCACCTAGAAGGACGAGGGCAGCGGGCGCATGGGAACACCACCACCTCCAAGTTCCCCTCCAAGTCACACACCATCCTGACTTGGAAATATATCGGCCGATCCTTCATCGTCGCTGGGTCAAAATCCTGGAACTCCCTCCCTAACAGTACTGTGGGAGCACCTTCACCACACGGTCTGCAGCGGTTCAAGAAGGCGGCTCACCACCACCTTCTCAAGGGGTAATTAGGGATGGGCAATAAATGCTGGCCTTGCCAACGATGCCCACATCCCACAAACGGAAAAAAAAAACTCCACCACGGAGCCGGCACGGGCATGACGGGCCGAATGGCCTCCTTCTGTGCTGTATCGTTCTATGATTCTAAGGCCCGCTGCCGCCTTCTCAAGGGGTGACTAAGGATGGGGTAAATAAACCTGGGCTTGGCCAGCGACCCCTGCACCCCAAGCCAGAATGATATTAAAAAGAATCCTCTCCCAGACACACTTTCGAGTTTAAAAACAATTTTTGTTGAAGAAAGCTCCTGAGCCAATGCTAAGATTGTGTAGGCATCCTGGCCCTTACATCGTGCCTGTGCACGCACTTTGAAAGAGATATCCAATTAGTCCCACTCCCCGCTGTGCTTTCCCCTGTAGCCCGGCAAATTTTTCAGTGCTTTTCTTCCCTAAATATTTTTTAGCTCCAAGTGTGTTTGGGATGAAGCTGCCCGGGAGTGTTGTTTTGTTATTATCTATTAATTGTCAGTTTGTGAGTGTCATTGGAGGAACCCAGAGATCTTGGCGTCAAAGGAGTAGCGTGCAAGTCCTTCCCTCCATGGCCTCGCCCCCCGCCCAAACTCTGTAACCTTCTCCAGCCCTACAACCCTCTGAGATCTCTGTAACCTCCTCCAGCCCTACAACCCTCTGAGATCTCTGTAACCTCCTCCAGCCCTCCGAGATCTCTGTAATCTCCTGCGGCCCTACAGCCCTCCGAGATCTCTGTAACCTTCTCCAGCCCTACAACCCTCTGAGATCTCTGTAACCTCCTCCAGCCCTACAACCCTCCGAGATCTCTGTAACCTCCTGCGGCCCTACAACCCTCTGAGGTCTCTGTAACCTCCTCCAGCCCTACAACCCTCTGAGGTCTCTGTAACCTTCTCCAGCCCTACAACCCTCTGAGATCTCTGTAACCTCCTCCAGCCCTACAACCCTCTGAGATCTCTGTAACCTCCTCCAGCCCTACAACCCTCCGAGATCTCTGTAACCTCCTGCGGCCCTACAACCCTCTGAGGTCTCTGTAACCTCCTCCAGCCCTACAACCCTCCGAGATCGCTGTAACCTCCTCCAGCCCTACAACCCTCCCAGATCTCTGTAACCTCCTGCGGCCCTACAACCCTCCGAGATCGCTGTAACCTCCTCCAGCCCTACAACCCTCCGAGATCGCTGTAACCTCCTCCAGCCCTACAACCCTCCTAGATCTCTGTAACCTCCTGCAGCCCTACAACCCTCCGATATCTCTGTAACCTCCTGTGGCCCTACAACCCTCCGAGATCGCTGTAACCTCCTCCAGCCCTACAACCCTCTGAGATCTCTGTAACCCCCTCCAGCCCTACAACCCTCCGAGATCTCTGTAACCTCCTCCAGCCCTACAACCCTCTGAGATCTCTGTAACCTCCTTCAGCCCTACAACCCTCTGAGATCTCTGTAACCCCCTCCAGCCGTCCAAGATCTCTGTAACCTCCTCCAGCCCTACAACCCTCCGAGATCTCTGTAACCTTCTGCGGCCCTACAACCCTCCGAGATCTCTGTAACCTCCTGCAGCCCTGCAACCCTCCAAGATCTCTGTAACCTCCTCCAGCCCTACCACCCTCCGAGATCTCTGTAACCTCCTCCAGCCCTACAACCCTCCGTGATCTCTGTAACCTCCTCCAGCCCTACAACCCTCCGAGATCTCTGTAACCTCCTACAGCCCTACAACCCTCCGGGATCTTTGTAACCTCCTCCAATTCTGGCCTCTTGCACATCCCCAATTTTAATCGCTCCACCATTGGCGGCCGTGCCTTCAGCTGCCTGGGCCCCAAGCTCTGGAATTCCCTCCCTGAACCTCTCCGCCTCTCTCTCCTCCTTTAAGATGCTCCTTAGAACCTGCCTCTTTCCTATCCTAATATCTCCTTTTGTGGCTTGGTGTTAATTTTTGTTTGCTCCTGTGAAGTGCCTTGGGCCATTTTAACTACATTAAAGGCGCTAAATAAATGCAAATTATTGTTGTTGTTTTCAAGTATTTATCCAATCCCCCTTTGAAAGTGACTATTGAATCTGCTTCCACTGTCCTTTCAAGCAGTGCATTCCAGATCACAACAACTCACTGATTAAATGAATTCTCCTCATCTCCCCGCAAGACCCCCTCCAACCCCCACCACCCCCCTCCGCCCCCCCCCCCCCCCCACTCTTTTGCCAATTGTGAGCAGGGAAGCCGACAGAATCGCTCCCGGAGAACTTTCTTACCGCACCTCTTGAGTTAGTCCACAGTACCAGCGTAGGCCGAGCTAGGAAAATCTAGGCCTGGCTGGTCTTTGGGGCCCCACTCTGAACTAAGTCCACTTCAAGCTTGCCTATCGGAAATATAGCGCGTACCAGTTTAGGATCAGCTCCTTGGAGTGCTTTTAAACTTCACGAAAGAACAGTACAGACTGAACCTTTGCAATCCCCCACCCCAGCGCAGTCTACTGGGATCTCTCCGACTAACAGCCCAGAAGAAGAAAAATCGCTTATTCTCTTCACTCTCTGTGATGAAATATTCCATTCATCACTGCCTGTGACTGTGGTCGGTTTCAGTGTCATTTCCCTTCCCCCAGTCCTCATTGTATTGTTTATTGGAATGTGCTGGAATGTGCTGTGTGTGTAGGGCTCCGCCCATACCTGGCCCCTTTTGTAAGCTAGCTCAGTCTGGCCTCAGTCTCCAGAAGGAAGATACCTCTCTCTCTTACGTGTTACTTTCTAAGTTAATAAAAGCCTTGTTTTGTTTCGCTAACCTCGAGTCTCGGAATTATTGAGGCACATCAATTTTATTAACTTATTTTTCAACACTATGGATCAACTCCTGAAACCCGAACATTTGGATTTGGATCAACATGCTCCGGACGCATCAGCACGCTTCGGACACTGGTTTGAGTGTATGGAATTCTTCCTGGACAATTCCACAGCTGTCAAAGACGCTACGGACGCTGCGAGGATGAGACTCGGAATTCTGCGGAATTGGGTAAGCCACCGGGTTTACCCCCTCATCCAAGACGCCGATACGTACCTGGCCGCCTGCGACATCTTAAAGGCGCATTACCAGCAGCCTACGAATGAGGTGTATGCTAGGCATCTGCTCGCTACTCGTGCACAGCGACCTGGGGAATCGGTGGAGGAGTTCCTAAGCACCCTGAAAATGCTTGGCAAAGACTGCAAGTGCCGAGATGTAAAAGCCGCAGTGTACACTGACGAGCTTGTTCGCGATGCCTTTATCACAGGCCTCAGCTCCACTTACATCCGGCAAAGACTGCTGGAAAAAACGGGGTTGGACCTGAAACAGGCTGCGGACACCGCGCGATCCCTGGATGTGGCCCAGAGAAACTCGGACGCCTACTCTTCAGCCCGCGCCGTCCACGCCGCCACGTGTGCACCGAGGGCGCCGCCATCTTGGAAGGCATCTTCCCCGCCCGGCAGCCCGACACCGGCGGGGCCCCGCTCTCCCCCCAGAAGCCCTACGACAGCCGCGACGCGTCAGGGACCCAACTGCTACTTCTGCGGGCAGCCAAAACACACCAGAAACCTGTGCCCGGCGAAAGGCACCACCTGCTTTAAGTGCGGTAAGAAGGGGCACTTCGGGAAGGTGTGCAGAGGGAACCCCGCCGGAAAACCAACCGCCGGAAAACCCGCCACTGCCGCGTGTGCGCCGTGGGAGCGGCCATCTTGGACGCCATCTTGCCCGACCTCGTGGGGTCCGCCATCTTATGAGCAGACAGCGTGGACGCCATCTTGTATCGATCAGGGCCCTACAGTGGCATCGGTCACAGTGGACCAGACCAGGCCGCACCCGCTATCCAAATCAATGGTGGACATCGAGGTAAACGGGTGCCGGGTTAAATGTTTAATTGACAGTGGAAGCACGGAGAGTTTTATCCACCCTGAACTGGCACAGCAACTCTCCCTAAAGGTGGTCCCTGCTCAGGGTACCATCTCTATGGCTGATAAAACCCAGACATCGACCATACTGGGTTACTGCACGGTACAATTGGGCGTTAACGGAACTGTATACGATAATTTTAAAGTATTAATCATGAAGAACCTATGTGCGAGCGTGATCTTGGGCCTGGATTTCCAGTGCAACCACCAAAGCATCACGCTCAAGTACGGTGGGTCCCAGCCGCCCCTCACAGTGTGCGGTCTGGCTACCCTGAAGGTAAAGCCACCTTCGCTATTCGCGAACCTTACCCCTAACTGCCGGCCAATAGCGACCAAAAGCAGGAGGTACAGCTGGGAGGACAGGCGGTTTATCGCGACCGAGGTAGACAGGCTCCTGAAAGAGCGCATTATTGAACGCAGCAACAGCCCATGGCGCGCCCAAGTGGTAGTGGTAAGGGGTAGCGAGAAGAAACGGATGGTGATCGACTATAGTCAAACGATCAACAGGTACACCCAACTAGACGCCTACCCGCTACCCCGCATATCAGAAATGGTGAACCAAATCGCCCAATACCGGGTGTTCTCCACCATCGACCTCAAGTCAGCGTACCACCAGCTCCCTATCAGACCAGAGGACCGCCCGTACACCGCCTTCGAGGCGAACGGACGCCTCTACCAATTCCTCAGAGTCCCCTTTGGGGTGACGAATGGGGTCTCGGTTTTTCAGAGGGAGATGGACCGCATGGTCGATGACCACCACTTGCAGGCAACCTTCCCCTACCTCGACAACGTCACCATCTGCGGCCACAATCAGCAGGATCACGACTCGAACCTCGAGAGGTTCCTGGAAACCGCACAAAAACTCAACCTCATCTACAACGAGGACAAGTGCGTTTTCAACACCACGCGCCTCTGCATACTAGGCAGCGTGGTGGAGAATGGGGAAATCGGACCAGACCCCGACCGATTGCGCCCCCTACGGGAGCTGCCCCTGCCCAACACTCCCAAAGCCCTGAAAAGGTGCCTGGGGTTATTTTCTTATTATTCCCAATGGGTCCCCAACTACTCCGACAAAGCCCGCCCCCTCTTGAAAGCATCCTCTTTTCCGCTCTGTGCTGAGGCCCACGCCGCCTTCAAAAGCATTAAGCAGGATATTGAGCGGGCCACGCTACAGGCAGTGGACGAGAACACTCCATTTCAAGTGGAAAGTGATGCGTCTGACTTCGCCTTGGCGGCCACCCTCAACCAGGCGGGGCGGCCCGTAGCTTTCTTCTCGAGGACCCTCCAAGGGCCCGAGATCAGACACTCCTCCGTGGAAAAGGAGGCCCAAGCCATCGTGGAGGCAGTGCGCCACTGGCGCCACTACCTAGCCGGCAAACGCTTCACCCTACTTACCGACCAGCGGTCGGTAGCGTTTATGTTCAATAATAAACAGAGGGGGAAGATTAAAAATGATAAGATTCTTAGGTGGCGGATCGAGCTCTCCACCTTCGAGTACGACATCATTTACCAGCCAGGGGCCCTTAACGAATCCCCTGACGCCCTCTCACGAGGGATGTGTGCCAGCGCCACCGGGGATCGGCTACAGACCCTCCACAACGACCTCTGCCACCCAGGGGTCACGCGGCTGTTCCACTTCATAAAGTCCCGTAACTTACCCTACTTGATTGAGGAAGTTCGGTCTCTGACCAGGAACTGCCGCACTTGCGCCGAGTGCAAGCCTCGGTTCTACCGCCCAGATAGAGCCCACTTAATCAAAGCTACACGGCCCTTTGAGCGGCTCAGCTTAGATTTCAAGGGCCCCCTCCCGTCCGTCGACCGCAATGTTTACTTCCTGAACATTGTGGACGAATACTCCCGGTTCCCATTCGCCTTCCCCTGCCCAGACATGACCAGCGCCACGGTCATTAAATGCCTCAACAGCCTGTTCTGCCTGTTCGGTATGCCGAGCTACATCCATACGGATAGGGGGGCGTCCTTCATGAGTGAAGAGCTACGCCAGTACATGCTGTCCAGGGGGATCGCCACGAGCCGTACCACCAGCTACAACCCCCGGGGTAACGGCCAAGTGGAGCGAGAGAACGGGACAGTATGGAAAGCAGTCACTCTAGCTCTAAGGACCAAGGGCCTCCCTATCTCCCGCTGGCAGGAAGTCCTCTCGGATGTGCTCCATTCGATACGGTCGCTATTGTGTACGGCCACTAATGCCACGCCTCATGAACAAATGTTTGTCTTTCCCCGGAAATCCACCTCAGGCGTATCCATGCCGTCATGGCTCTCCACCCCAGGTCCGGTACTCGTGCGAAGGCATGTGAGGGGCCACAAGACGGACCCTCTCGTGGAGCCAGTACACCTACTCCACGCCAACCCCCAATACGCATATGTCCGGCACGCCGACGGAAGGGAGGACACCGTGTCCATAAAAGATGTCGTCCCAGCCGGCATCGACAACAACCACGGCAATAGCAGCAACAACGATCACAGCAACTCTTACCCACCCACTACTCTTTCATCACCCCCGGAAGAACATCGACCAACGGCACCCCCACCAACTACCCCTTCAACAACCCTGGCGGCACCCCCGGCAGAGACCCAGGAGACTACCGGGGACACCCAGCCGACACCCGCGGCACCACAACAGCCACGTCGGTCGCAGAGGACTATCAAACCCCCGAACAGACTAAATCTATAGAAGGGGTGAATGTGATGAAATATTCCATTCATCACTGCCTGTGACTGTGGTCGGTTTCAGTGTCATTTCCCTTCCCCCAGTCCTCATTGTATTGTTTATTGGAATGTGCTGGAATGTGCTGTGTGTGTAGGGCTCCGCCCATACTTGGCCCCTTTTGTAAGCTAGCTCAGTCTGGCCTCAGTCTCCAGAAGGAAGATACCTCTCTCTCTTACGTGTTACTTTCTAAGTTAATAAAAGCCTTGTTTTGTTTCGCTAACATCGAGTCTCGGAATTATTGAGGCACATCACTCTCCAAATGAAAGGCGGCCTTTGGGAGAGAGAAAACAAATTCAAGATTTTACCAGAAGGTTATTGGGGATTAATGACTTAAAGGTGAAACCCTGTTATACGATTAGCCAGGTACTGAAATGGCCACATTGTAACAATCTACACGGGCCTCTTCAATAGACTGCTCTCCCATTAACCTGTCAGTCTTAACCTATTGGTACCTCGGAACTGGCAGTGCTCATCCCTACAGGACTGAAAGGACGTCAGGATTGATTGGCGAGTTTACTGTCGGCCTAAATTTGAAGTCGGCACCTTTGGGATTGACTGTAATATCCAACAGTCGCCTTCAATGTGTGAAAAGATGCCTTTGTGACAGCCTTACTGAGCGATGCACTTTCCCCGAACCTCCCCCCGCCCCCAAAAAAATCAAAACCCAGGTCTCGGCTTAACCTCCGTTAAAGATGTAAAACTTTCTTCTGAAAGCAAAGATTGGAACTTGTGGTATTGATTTCCTCCTACTTTAACCCCAAAGCACTTTGCATGACAAGTTACCTTTGAGTGGAGTTAGACAGGCGAACGTGGCAGTCAATGTTGACTGCGCTTTGTTCTGCGTGGCATATTTCTTTTAGTGCGCCGCTTAGAGGGAACATTGGTGGCAGTCAATCCCATGCCAGCAATAGCGGATAGACGGCTTGAAGATTCTGAAAGGGTAGATGTAGAAAAGACGTTTCCACTTGCGGGGGTGGGGGCAGATCAGAACTAGGGGTCGTAAATATAAGATAGTCACTAATAAATCCAATAGGGAATTCAGGAGAAACCTCTTTACCCCAGAGAGCGGTGAGAATGTGGATCTCGCCACCACAGGGAGTGGTTAAGGCGAATAGCATTTGAGGGGGAAGGTAGATAGGTAAATGAGGGAGAAAGCAATAGAAGGATATGCTGATAGGGTGAGATGAAGAAGGGTGGGAGGAGGCTCGTGTGGAGCATAAACACCGGCATAGACCAGTTGGGCCGAATGGCCTGTGACATGAATCAGTCATTCATGAAAGAAAGACTTATGAAATAATACTGAGCGGCCTGCGGGTGGCGCTGTCTCGGGAGAGTATAAATACTCGGGCACGGGCCCAGCTTGCGCAGGACATTCTTAACAGGAACTGGTGAAGGACACAACTAGACCTCCATGTTGTAAAACAGTTGATTAAAGCTTTGTTTAACGCTTAGACCAAGTGCCTAGTAGTTTTCTTACGTCAGTCTGTTTCTGTGCTGTAGATACTTTGTGACAGCAATTGGCCATTATTCTGCCTTTAGCTGGGAAGGATGTTGCCCAAGAAAGATAGACTTGCATTTGTATCTTGTCTTTCATGACCTTAGGGCGTCCCAAAGCGCTTTACAGCCAATGAGGTACTTTTTGAAGTGTTGTCACTGTGGTAATGTGGGAAACACGGCAGCCAATTTGTGCACAGCAAGATCCCACAAACAGCAATATGATAAATGACCAGATCATCTGGGTTTTTTTTTAGTGATGTTGGTTGAGGGATAAATATTGGCCACAACTCCCCTGCTCTTCTTCAAAATCGTGCTGCCGGATCTTTGTCGTCCGCCCGAGGGAGCAGACGGGTCCTCGGTTTAAGGTTTCATCCGAAAGACGGCGCCTCCGACAGTGCGGCGCCGACCACCCCCCCTCCCCCCCCCCCGTCCCGCCACCCCTCAGTACTGGCGCTGGGAGTGAGAAGGAAGGAAGAACGAAGCGCACCTGGTGTCACTCTCTCTCAATCACATCCAATCAGAGCTCACAGCTGGTCTCAGCAGCTCTGAGCTGCAGTCCCTCAAACGTCCTCATTAAGCTGAAGGCAGCCTCTCGTCGGGGGGTGAGTACCCCTTTAAGTGGAACTGCATTTCTGGCGCGGCGAAGTCCCACAGTCAACGGAAAATGCAGCAGACGGCCGTGTGTTTATAAGGCAAGCGAAAACCCAGGTGCTGAATTTATGGAACCAATATGTTTTATAGTTTATTGGCGCTTATAAGATGGGTGCAGTAATGGATCTTTTAAACACGTTAGGTGAAAAAAAAATGTTTTTCTGCTTTGGGTACAATCAAAGAATTAAAGGTACAGTCCCCACCGCTTATAACGGGCGCAGTGCTGCGAATGCGATTTGCCCACTACACGCGATGGGTGGGTACAGCTGATATGACGCCATGGGTTAAGTATTTTATAGCTGTGCTGTGGTTACTATCGGGTAGCTTCCAAACGAATGCTCATTTTCTTGTTTTAATTGCTTTCTGCTTTTACAACAACCTGTTTTGGAAACCACTTGGGATGAAGTGAACAATATGACGGTTGTTCAGTGGCAGTTGTCATGACAACCAATCGACGAGAGCGGCATTTCTGATTTTACGAGCCTTTTTTTGTCCTGACCGTTGCAATGGATATCTTACTGTCAATTGTAATAATTTCTTTGTGAAACCATGGAATATTGTGGGAGGAGGTCTTTTTTGATGACTGAACTGTCATTACTTTCTCTTACTCCGAGGTTGTTCTTTGCAGAGTTTCTCCTTGCTAGTCGGCAGCAGCTGAGGGAAACATTCCTAGGATCATGGGATCATACAGCGCAGAAGGCCTTACGGCCCATCGTGCCTGTGCCTGCTCTCTGAACGAGCTATCCAATTAACATAAGAAATAGGAGCAGGAATAGGCCACTTGGCCCCTCGAGCCTGCTCCGCCATTCAATAAGATCATGGCTGATCTTGGGCTCAAAGCCACTTCCCCGCCCGCTCCCCATAACCCTTCACTCCCTTATCTTGCAAAAATCTGTCTATATCCACCTTAAATATATTCAATGACCCAGCCTCCACAGCTCTCTGGGGCAGAGAATTCCACAAATTTACGACCCTCTGAGAGAAGAAATTCCTCCTCATCTCAGTTCTAAAAGAGTGACCCTTTATTCTGAAACTATGCCCGAGTTCTAGATTTCCCCACGAGGGGAAACATCCTCTCTGCATCTACCTTGTCGAGCCCCCTCAGTATCTTATATGTTTCAATAAGATCCCCTCTCATTCTTCTAAATTCCAATGAGTATAGGCCCAGCCTGCTCAACCTTTCCTCATAGACGTGAATCCAGGATGGTTTGTTGCCTCCCTGGTGCCAGGGTCAAGGATGTCACTGAGCGGCTGCAGGGCATTCTGGAGGGGGAGGGTGAACAGCCAGTGGTCGTGGTCCACATTGGTACCAACGACATAGGTAAAAAGAGGGATGAGGTCCTGCAGCAAGAATTTAGGGAGCTAGGTGAAGGATTAAAGAGCAGGACCTCAAGGGTTGTAATCTCTGGATTACTCCCGGTGCCACGTGCTAGTAAGTATAGGAATAGGAAGATAGAACAGATGAATGCGTGGCTAAAGGGATGGTGCAGGGGGGAGGGCTTTAGTTTCCTGGATCACTGGGTCTGCTTCTGGGAAAGGTGGGACTTGTACAAGTCGGACGGTTTACACCTGAACCAGAGGGGAACCAATATCCTTGCGGGGAGGTTTGCTAGCACTGCTGAGGGGGGTTTAAACTAACTTGGCAGGGGGATGGGGTACAGAGTGGAGCTATAGTAGGGGGTGATTTACAGCCAAATACAGAGGGAAAAACAAGTCAGCTGGGAAGGCAAAGCAAATATGTGAAGGCAAAAGAGAATATGGCAGGGCTGGAAGGCATTTATTTTAATGCAAGGAGTCTTGCAAATAAGGTGGATGAACTGAAGTTGTTGTTGAACACATGGGAGTACGATATTGTTGCTATCACGGAGACATGGTTGAGGGAGGGTCAGGACTGGCAGCTCAATATTCCGGGGTATAGAATCTTCAGGCGAGACAGAGGGGGGTGTAAAAGGGGAGGGGGTGTTGCAATATTAATTAAGGAGTCAATTACTGCTGTAAGGAGGGATGATATATTAGCGGGTTCCTCTAATGAGGCCATATGGGTAGAACTTAAAAACAAAAAGGGGGCAAGCACTTTGCTGGGAGTGTACTATAGGCCCCCAAACAGTCAGGGGGAGATAGAGGAACAGATATGTAGGCAAATCTCAGAAAAGTGCGAAAATAATAGGGTAATAATAGTGGGGGATTTCAACTTCCCCAATATAAATTGGGATAGTCAGAGTGTGAAAGGCTTAGAGGGTGCAGAATTCTTAAAGTGCATCCAGGAGAGCTTTTTGAGCCAACATGTAGAAAGTCCTACAAGAGAGGGGGCGGTACTGGACCTAATTCTGGGGAATGTAGCCGGGCAAGTGGTGGAAGTGTCAGTAGGAGAGCATTTTGGCGACAGTGACCACAATTCAGTGAGATTTAAGGTGGTCATGGAAAAAGACAAAGACGGCCCGGAAATAAGGGTTCTAAATTGGGGGAAGGCCGATTTTAATATGATAAGGCAGGATCTGGCCAAATTGGACTGGGAGCAGCTACTTATAGGAAAATCCGCATCAAAACAGTGGGAGACTTTCAGAAGGGAAATAGAGAGAGTACAACGCCAACATGTTCCTGTAAAGGTCAAGGGTGGGACCAACAAGCAAAGGGAACCTTGGATGACAAGGGATATACAAAAATGCATTAGAAATAAAAGGGGGGCTTTTGGCAGTTACAAAAGACTAAAGACGGAAGAAGCCCTAGAGGAGTATAAAAAATGCAGGGGCATACTTAAAAAAGAAATTAGGAGGGCGAGGAGGGGCCATGAAATAACACTGGCGAGCAAAATAAAGGAAAATCCTAAGATGTTTTATAAGTATATTAAGGGCAAGAGGATAACCAGGGAAAGGGTAGGGCCCATTAGGGACCAAAGTGGAAATCTGTGTGTAGAGCCAGATGATGTAGGCGGGGTTTTAAATGAATTTTTTGCATCTGTGTTCACTATGGAGAAAGACGATGCAGACATAGAAATCGGGCAAGGGGGCTGTGACATACTTGAACATATTAGCATCGAGAGGGAGGAGGTGCTAGCGGTTTTAGCAGGCCAAAAAGTGGATAAATCCCCAGGCCCAGACGAGATGTATCCCAGGCTGCTGTGGGAGGCAAAGGAGGAGATTGCAGGGGCTCTGACACAAATTTTCAGAACCTCTCTGGCCACAGGGGATGTACCAGAGGACTGGAGAACAGCTAACGTAGTACCATTATTCAAGAAGGGTAGCAGGGATAAACCAGGGAATTACAGGCCAGTGAGCCTAACATCTGTGGTAGGGAAATTATTGGAAAAAATTCTGAGGGACAAAATTAGTCTCCACTTGGAGAGGCAAGGATTAATCGGGGATAGTCAGCATGGCTTTGTCAAGGGTAAATCATGTCTGACAAATCTGATTGAATTTTTCGAGGGGGTGACTAGGGGGGTGGATGAGGGAAATGCTGTGGATGTGGTTTACATGGACTTCAGTAAAGCTTTTGACAAAGTCCCGCATAGGAGACTGGTCAAGAAGGTAAGAGCCCATGGGATCCAGGGTGCCTTGGCGCGTTGGATCATAAACTGGCTGAGTGGCAGGAGGCAGAGGGTGATGGTCGAAGGTTGCTTTTGTGACTGGAAGCCTGTGTCCAGTGGGGTACCTCAGGGATCGGTGCTGGGTCCCTTGTTGTTTGTGATCTACATAAATGATTTGGATGAGAATGTAAAAGGTATGATCAGTAAGTTCGCAGATGACACGAAAATTGGTGGGGTGGTAAATTGTGAGGAGGAAAGCCTCAGGCTACAGGACGATATAAACGGGTTGGTCAGATGGGCGGAAAAGTGGCAAATGGAATTTAACCCTGAAAAGTGCGAGGTGATGCATTTTGGACGGACAAATAAGGCAAGGGAATACACAATGAGTGGTAGGACCCTAGGAAGTACAGAGGGTCAGAGGGACCTTGGTGTACATGTACATAGATCCCTGAAGGCAGCGGAACAGGTAGATAAGGTGGTTAAAAAGGCATATGGGATACTTGCCTTCATTAGCCGAGGCATAGAATATAAGAGCAGGGAGGTTATGATGGAGCTGTACAAAACGCTGGTGAGGCCACAGCTGGAGTACTGTGTGCAGTTCTGGTCGCCTCACTATAGGAAGGATGTGATTGCTTTGGAGAGGGTGCAGAGAAGATTCACCAGGATGTTACCTGGGATGGAGCGCCTCAGCTATGAAGAGAGGCTGGACAGGCTGGGGTTGTTTTCCTTGGAGCAAAGAAGGCTGAGGGGGGACCTGATTGAGGTGTACAAAATGATGAGGGGCATAGATAGGGTAGACAAAGAGGAACTTTTCCCCTTAGTAGGGGGGTCAATAACAAGGGGGCATAGATTCAGGGTAAGGGGCAGGAGATTTAGAGGGGATTTGAGGAGGAACTTTTTCACCCAGAGGGTGGTTGGAATGTGGAACTCAATGCCTGAAAGGGTGGTAGAGGCAGGAACCCTCACAACATTCAAGAAGCATTTGGATGAGCACTTGAAATGCCATTGCATACAAGGCTATGGACCAAATGCTGGAAAATGGGATTAGACTGGACAGGGATGGATGGGCGGCGCAGACACGATGGGCCGAAGGGCCTCTTTCTGTGCTGTAAAACTCTATGACTCTATGACTCTATAAGTCAACCCCTCATCTCAGGAACCAACCATGTGAATCGTTGAATTAGTCCCATTCTCCTCCTTTCTCCCCCTTCAGGTATTTATCCAAATACCTTTGGAAAACTACTAATAATTTTGAACAACAGAAAATGCTGGAAACGCTCAGCGGGTCAGGCAGCATCGAGGAGCGAGAAACAGAGTTAACGTTTCGGGTCGAGGACCCTTCGTCAGAGCCGGATAAAGTTAGAGAAGAGAGATTTTTAAGCAGGGGCAGGGAGGAGGGGAGGAAAGAACAAAACATTTTGAACACCTCAGTTAAATCTCACCTTAACCTTCTCTGCTTCTAAGGAGAACAACCCCAGCTTCTCCAGTCTCTCCTCATCCCTGGTACCACTCTAGTAAACCTCTTCTGCAACCTCTCCTAGGCCTTGGCATCCTTCCTAAAGTGCGGTGCCCAGAATTGAACTCCAGCTGAGGCCTAACCAGTGTTTTATAAAGGTTTACCAGATCTTCCTTGCTTTTATACTCTACGGGGGAGAAATTCATTATTGCCCCGTTTGGGTTGCGTTAACCTTTGAAAGCTGAGAAACTTAGCGCCGGGCGCTAATGAGTCCCAGCTTTCACAAAATTGGGTTTAGCGCTCCACTTCCGTTCTGGAGCGCTAAAGGAGGCAGGCGGGGCGGTAGCGGTGCACAATGTCCCGTGCAGCGCTGCTGCCATCTGAGGCTCCTTGCCTCCCTTAAAGGGAAGGGCCTTCGCTATAGGCTCTGCATTGGGACCAGTTAGCTGGTCCTCGACGGCGGCTGCGATCGGCCCGATCAGCCCCACGCACTCCAGCAGAGTGCCGGGCCGATTGATCGCAGCCCAGGACAAGTAAATAAATTTGACCAAAACCATTTCAGAAATTTAGGTACTTACTGTCATAAATCGTGCCATTCATGTAGAAATGACTTATGAAATATACTGGGCGGCCTGCTGGTGGCGCTGTCCAGGGAGAGTATAAATACTCGGGCATGGGCCCAGCTTGCTCAGGGTCATTTTGTAAACAGGAACTAGTGAAGGATAACTAGACTTCCATGTTGTGAAACAGTCGATTAAAGCCTTGTTTAGTACTCTGACCAAGTGCCTAGTAGTTTTCTTACGTCACTTACCTTGGCAACCTCCCCTTTAACTTCGGCCCCCGAAGCGCCCGGCCTTCCCGATCGACGCCTCTTGCAGCTGTCGGTGTTGCTGCCCGGCGATGCCGCAGGGGGTGGAACCGAAGTTCGGGTCTGGGGCGTTACCGGGGCGATGACGTCACGATCTCCGGGTGAAGGAGATCGTGGCGCGAGGTCTTACCGTAGCCACAAACCTCTCACCGAATTTCGTGGGAGTCGTTCATCTCATTGCGCCCGGGCGGTAAGTCGTTAGCGCCCCGTTATCGCCCCCCGAAGGCGCTAAGAGGAGGCGCTAAGGAGTCCAATTTCTAGCCTATAATATGCCTTTATTTATAAAATCAAGGATCCCGTATGCTTTTTAAAAATCTTCTTTTAAGATTACCACTGCGTCTTCTGTTTCTGCCAGAAATAAATGCAACACATAAGACGCTATCCGGCAACTTAAAAATTGACGTTAACACAAATGGTTGTCCTTTATTGGGGCTGACATAAGCCAAAGCCCATTTTAAAAGTGGATGTTTTAAGTGGGGCTGGTCGCACAGTGTAAGAGGCCCGTCTTAAGGCAGGGAGTGGATGACTCGCAGGAAGGTGGCTGGCCAACGTGATTCCGTGTCTCAGCTGAGATAGCTGATCCAAGCTGGGGTGGTCGTAGGGGTACGATCGGCCTCAGTGTTCCTGGCTGGAGATGGGACATTCTTCCCTGTCTCAACTGCTGTCCAGCGCCAGCTGCTGGAGCAGCAGGTGAGGGGGCACCACGATAACCTAGCCTGTCCACTGTCCAATCACCTGTCCAGGCACCGCACACAAAGAGTGTTCACTTTAGTAAGGCAACCCGCACGCAGTTAATGTACGCAGAGTGTCAAAGAGGGCCAACTTTTGGGATGTTGTTTTCATCCTTGTTTTCAAATCTCCTCCATGGCCTCGCCTCTCTCTGTCTCTGTAACCTCCTCCAGTCCTACAACCCTCCGAGATCTCTGCGCTCCTCCAATTCTGGCCTCTTGCGTATCCCCGATTTTAATCGCTCCACCATTGGCGGCCAAGCCTTCAGTTTCCTGGGCCCTAAGCTCTGGAATTCCCTCCCTAAACCTCTCTGCTTCTCTACCTCTCTCCTCCTTTAAGACACTCCTTAAAACCTAACTCTTTGTCCAAGCTTTTGGTCACCTGCCCTAATATCTACTTATGTGGCTCAGTGTCAAATTTTGTTTGATAATCGCTCCTGTGAAGCATCTTGGGGCATTTTACTATGTTTAAAGCGCTATATAAATGCAAATTTTTGTTGTTGAGATAGAGCTACAATACTTATAGCCTCATATCTCCCAAGTGGGAGCTCAGGATGCTGGGATCCACCCCTTATATCCTCTACTGTCGCAGCGTGCACCTTCCGATATCCTTGGGTACTTGTGCTGAGAACATACAAGGTTGGGAGTGGATGTGGGGTTTTTTTTGGTCACTTTTCTCTCCTGACTTTGGCTGTAGCTCCATTGAATGGCGTTCAGTACTTGGGCGCCGCTACTCGCCACACTCCACAGCTGCTTCTGTTTTGATATCAAACGCGAACCGTTCATAAAACAAAACAGCCCTCGAGTGGTTGCTTTTTTAAATAGAGAGTGCACACTGTGTATTCTCATAGTTCAATCGCCAGGATCTCATCCGATGAAGATGGCAAGAATTCATCTGTAGCGCGGAAATTCTTGAAACAATTTGGACAACAAGTTGGTAATTCTGCTAAGGCCTCGCCTGGAGGCAGGGGCCACATTTCCTGCAGCTTGCTCGCTTGCTTTGCTTTCTAGCCAGGTTACTGAACCTCTCATTTTGAACATCCTTTTCTATGATGGACTTGGACCATGTCATGTCACACAGGCACCATGTGCGCTGTGTAAGATTAGGATCACAGGTCACACATGGATTACCCAAAGGGTCTTAGGAGTTGTAAGGCTTTTTAATTAAAGAGCTATAGTTTTAAAGCATAATCAGATATTACATGTGGTTTAAGCTGAGTATAATAGACATACAACCCATGAGAGTAGAGAGCGATCTACGACTCCTGAATCGGAATGCCACGACCGGACAGATGGTGAGGCAGTACAGTGGTCTCGGATTGGGTGGATTCCTGCAGTCTGCTGCAGTGGTCACTTCCCTTGGGTCATCCCTCGAGCTGTTGGAGGTGTTAGGCTGTCAGCCACCTCAGAGGCTAAATTTGACCATGGTGTTAGGCCTAGCCACCTCGGGGAAGCCTTCACCCCTGACTGTCTGATTTCCTCTCTCGGTGGTCTATAGTTATAGTTATTTCGGTGGGCTGGTGGATACCTTATGTCAATCATTTGTTCCCCATCTTATTGTCCAATTACAAGGGAGAGGCTACCTATGACAGCCCCCTCCCAGCCTCATGAGGTCATTTTCCTTTTTATCTCTGTTTTAAAGGTCTTGTTGCCCTCTTTGTAGACAGCTTGTTTATCCTACAGCTCCTTGCTGCATCCCGCATCAGGCCTAGTTATGCCCACTCGAAGGCCTGTTTTTTGTGTTCTGACCCTGTAATTCAGCTCTCTGTACAGCTATTTTTCTGACGTGACTGGAATCTTTCTGTCATCAACTTAGGCAAACTGCTGATCTAGGGAACCCGTAACAGACTATTATTTCTTTCAATCCACGATTTCTTACAGCTGTGCTGCACACACCCAATCCTTGGGCTGTCCAGTGGTGGGCGTGATTAAACTAACTTGTTCTTGCCAAAGAAAAGTATCCTCGCACTTGCCAGTTTAAAAGGAATGGTTTGCCCCCCCCTTGATATGGCCAGTGGAACCTCCAAAATAAAGAACGGAATCCCAGGTCTCGGCCATTCTATTTTTTGGAGGTTCTGCTGTTCTTCCATCAGGAGGTAACGCCAGACTTTGTATTGTCAGCTGTGGCTCCACTAGTAGCACTTGTTTTCCTCTGAGTCAGAAGGTTGTGGGTTCAAGTTTCACTCTCAGAGATTTGAGCACAAAACCCAGGGCGACGCTCCCACTGCAGCATATTTTGTTAGATGACAAAGGGTCATCGACCTGAAACAATAAGGGGGAAAAATTCAGTTGTTTGCGCCTCCCGTTAGCACCTTAAGAGGGCGCTAATGGGGCGCAAAACAACTAGCGCCCGGGCGCGGCGATGTTTGCGCCACTCGCGAAATTAACTAGACATTTTGCGGCGGCGCTAAACACTACCGCCACGATCTCCTGCGCCGGCAGATTGTGACGTCAGTCGAGTGCGCAACGCCCCGGTAGCGCCCTAGACCGGATATTGAGTGGCGCCTCCTGCCTTACCGCCTGCCGCTAGCAACAACAGATTGAGGGGAACGTTTTGCAGTCGGGAAGTGACTGGGGGAGCGCTATTTAAAGGCGACCGCCTCCTGCCTTTTTTTGTTGGTGACATTTGTGCACCACGCATTCTGAGAGAGAGAGAGAGAGACTTCTGGAGAGATTCAACGCTGTGTGAAGGAGATTTGAGTACTGAGCAGCACTTTGCAGGTTTATTTTGATTTGCTCTTCCTTGCTTCGCCAGCGCTCTGAGGTAGCGCCTCGCTCCTCGGCCTTTGCACCTTAAGACAGGTGTGAAGCGCCTGATTTAGCGCTCCAATCACCTCCAGGGGCGATAAAAGCCAAGTTTGCCGTCGGAGGCGATAATTAGCGCCAGGCGCTAAACTTTGCGCACGGCCGATAATGGCACCCCAAACGGGGCGATACTGAATTTTGCCCCCTAACTCTGTTTCCCTCTCCACAGATGCTGCCTGAAATGCTAAGTATTTCCCAGCATTTTCTGTTTTTATTAAGGAATTATTAGGTCAGGTGACCAAATGTTTGGTCAAAGAGGTATTTTTTAAGGGATGTCTTAAAAGGAGGAAGAATGAGAGGTGATCTTATTGAAACATATGAGATTCTGAGGGGGATTGACAGGGTAGATGCTGAGAGGATGTTTCCCCTCGTGGGGGTATCTAGAACAAGGGGGCATAGTTTCAGAATAAGGGGTCGCCCATTTAAGACGGAGATGAGGAGGAATTTCTTCTCTCAGAGGGTCGTGAATCTGTGGAATTCTCTGCCCCAGAGAGCTGTGGAGGCTGGATCATTGAATATATTTAAGATGGAGATTGACAGATTTGTGAATGATAAGGGAGTCAAGGGTTATGGGGAGCGGGCAGGGAAGTGGAGTTGAGGCCAAGATCAGATCAGCCATGATCTTATTTAATGGCGGAGCAGGCTCGAGGGGCCAAATGATCTATTGAATATATTCAAGGTGTCATTGGATATGTTCAAGGTGGAGATTGACAGACATTTAGAAGCTAGGAGCAGGAGTAGGCCATTCGGCCCCTCGAGCCTGCTCCGCCATTCAGTGAGATCATGGCTGACCATCCAAATTCAGTACCCTATCCCTGCCTTCTCCCCATATCCCTTGATCCCTTTAGCCTCAAGAAATATATCCAACTCTTTCTTGAATATATTTAATGAACTGGCCTCCACCGCCCCCTGTGGCAGAGAATTCCACAGGTTCACCACTCTCTGGGTGAAAAAATTCCTCCTCATTTCAGTCCTAAATGGCTTACCCCTTATCCTTAGACTGTGACCCCTGGTTCTGGACTCCCCCGCCATCAGGAACATCCTTCCTGCATCTAGTCTGTCCAGACCTGACAGAATTTTATAGGTTTCGATGAGATCCCCTCTCAATCTTCTAAACTCCAGTGAGTATAAGCCCAATCGACACAATCTCTCCTCATACGTCATTCCTGCCATCCCAGGTATCAGCCTGGTGAATCTTCGCTGCAATCCCTCCATGGCAAGAACGTCCTTCCTCAGGTAAGGTGACCAAAACTGCACACAATACTCAAGGTGCGGTCTCACCAAGGCCCTGTACAACTGTAGCAAGACATCCTTGCTCCTGTACTCAAACCCTCTCGCTACGAAGGCCAACATACCATTTGCCTTCTTAACCGCCTGCTGCACCTGCATGCTTACCTTCAGCGACTGGTGCACAAGGACACCCAGGTCTCTTTGCACTTCCCCTTCTCCCAATCTATTGCCATTCAAATAATAATCTGCCTTCCTGTTTTTGCCACCAAAGTGGATAACCTCACATTTATCCACATTATAGTGCATTTGCCATGTTTCTGCCCAATCACCCAACCTGTCCAAATCGTACTGGAGTTTCCCGACATCCTCCTCGCAGCTTACCCTCCCGCCCAGCTTTGTGTCGTCTGCAAATTTGGAGATATTACATCCAATTCCCTCGTCCAGATCATTAATATATATTGTGAACAGCTGGGGTCCTAGGACCGATCCTTGCAGTACCCCACTAGTCAGTGCCTGCCACTCAGAAAACGACCCGTTTATTCCAACTCTTTGCTTTCTGTCCGCCAACCAGTTCTCTATCCAAGTCAATACCTTGCCCCCAATCCCATGTGCCTTAATTTTGCACGCTAATCTCTTATGTGGGACCTTATCGAAAGCCTTCTGAAAGTCCAAATACACCACATCCACTGGTTCTCCCCTATCTATTTTACCAGTTACATCCTCAAAAAATTCCAGTAGATTAGTCAAGCATGATTTACCTTTTGTAAATCCATGTTGACTTTGTCCGATCCTGTCACTGCTTTCCAAGTGCTCTGCTATTACATCTTTTATAATAGACTCTAGCATTTTCCCCACTACCGATGTCAGGCTTACCGGTCTATAATTCCCCGCTTTTTCTCTACCACCTTTTTTGAATAGTGGGGTAACATTAGCTACCCTCCAATCCATGGGTACCGTTCCAGAGTCTATCGAGTTCTGGAAGATGACCAGTAATGCATCTACTATCTCTAGGGCCACTTCCTTAAGTACCCTGGGATGTAGACCATCAGGCCCTGGGGATTTATCGGCCTTCAGTCCCATCAATTTTCCTAACACCATTTTCCTACAAATACTGATTTCTTTCAGTTCCTCTCTTTCATCAGACCCTATGTTCCCCGGCATCTCTGGGGGGTTATTTGTGTCCTCCTTTGTGAAGACAGAACCAAAGTATGTATTTAGTTGGTCTGCCATTTCTTTGCTCCCCATTATAAATTCCCCCGATTCTGACTGTAAGGGACCTACGCTTGACTTCACCAATCTTTTTCTCTTCACATATCTACAAAAGCTTTTACAGTCAGTTTTTATGTTCCCTACTAGCTTACTCTCATATTCTATTTTCCCTTTCTTAATTAATCCCTTTGTCCTCCTTTGTTGAATCCTAAACTGCTCCCAATCCTCAGGATTATTGCTTTTTCTAGCCAATTTATATGTCCTCTCCTTGGATCTTATGCTATCCCTAATTTCCCTTGTTAGCCACGGTTGAGTCACCTTTTTTGTTTTATTTTTATGCCAAACTGGGATGAACAAATTCTGTAGCTCATCCATTCGGTCTTTGAATGTTTGCCATTGCCTATCCACTGTCAACCCTTTGAGCGCCATTCCCCACTCAATCCTACCCAACTCGCTCCTCAGACCATCGTAGTTTCCTTTATTTAAATTGAGGACCCTTGTCTCTGAGTCGAGGGGTATGGGGAGAGCGCGGGAAAGTGGTGTTGAGGCCAAGATTGGATCAGCCATGATCTTATTGAATGGCGGAGGGGCCGATTGGCCGACTCCTGCTCCTGTTTCTGTTGTTCTTATGTAGAGGGGTGGAGAGGTTTAGGAAGGGAATTCTAGAGCTTAGGACCTAGACAGCCGAAGACACGGCCGCCAACTGTTGAGCGATAAAAATCAGGGATGCTCAAGAGGCCAGAATTGGAGGAGAGGGAGGGCCCAAGTTTACGCAACTTTTCCACATAATTTAACCCTCTAAGCCCCGTTATTATTCACACAGTTAGTTCATTTGAACGTCCGAATCAGAAGTTCATGAGTCTGACCCGTCAGCACTGCGGGAGTGCTGCGTTGTAGGAGGTGCCATCTTTCGAATGAGACGTTACAACCGAGGCCCCAGTTTGCCTGTTTTTTTGGGGGGTGGTTGCGGAAGATCCAATGGCACCGTTGAAGAAAGAGCAGGCGAGTTCAGTTCTCTCGGTGTCCTGGTCAGTGTTCCTTCCTCAAGCAACACCACCAAGAAATGGATTAACTGCTCGTTGATCTCATTCGCTGTTAGTGGGAGCCAGACGTGAGCAAATCAGCTGCTGCATTTGCCGACTTTACAGCGCATGCACTTCAGAAGTAATTCATTGATAGCGAGGTGCTTCGGGATGTCCCGAGGAGGTGAAAGGCGTTACCGGAGTACAAGTTCTTTGCTATCTAATTCCGTAGGGCCCAATTTCAGGCCGTCAGCGGAGACCCAATTGAAGTTTTAAAGACTGAACCTACAGACCGCAGTGGAAACTATTCTCCCGCAGTGGTACAAATACCTCAGAGTAAGACGGTCCTGGGAAATCACAGCCGACCACTAAATCTCAGCGGCGGGGTGGGGGGGAACACAGACAGCTGTGGTCAGTTAGTGGCCTCTGTGTAAACACAGGGCAGATGAGCCCACGCACAAGGACTAGCTTCTTCGAATTCTCAGACAGTCTTTTCTGCAGACTCGCTGAGTCAGTCAGACGCTGAACGTCAGATGTATGAACAAACACCTGGCCGTGGAGGTCAAGCGTAATTATTGTGCATCTCTTGATGAGTTGCGCATTGCGACATCACCCCATCAACTTTATTTCCGAGACTCCTTGGTGTAGATTTTAACTGTGCGCAATTGATCCAGCCCTATAAACCTCCGAGATCTCTGCGCTCCTCCAATTCTGGCCTCTTGCGCAGCCCAGATTTTAATTACTCCACCACAGGTGGCCGTGCCTTCAGCTGCCGAGGCCCGAAGCTCTGGAATAACCTCCCTGAACCTCCTTTAAGACGCTCCTTAAAATCTACCTCTTTAAACCAGGCTTTTGGACACCTGTTCCAATATCTCATTATGTGGCTCGGTGTCAAACTTTGTTTGATAATCGCTCCTGTGAAGCGCCCTGGGGCGTTTTACTACGTTAAAGGCGCTGTATAAATGCAAGTTGTTGTTGTTGACTGTGTAAAACTGGCGATAGCGACTCGCCAGCCCGTTTTGGCATCTCTCCCAACTGTTATTGCCACGAAGCCATAAAGTCTGAGTGAGCGCTGCGCTGTCGGAGGGGCCGACTTTCGGGCGAGTCGTTAACACCGAGGCCCCCCCGTCTGCCTCTCTCCGGTGGATGTAAAAGATCCCGCAGGCACTATTTCGAAGAAGAGCAGGGGGAGTTCTCCCCCGGTGTCCCGGGGCCAATATTTATCCCCCGACCAATATCACTAAAACAGATTATCCGGTCGTTATCACATTGCTGTTTGTGGGAGTTTGCTGTGGGCAAAATTGGCCACCGCGTTCCCAACATTACCACCGTGACCACACTTTAAAAAAGTACTTCATTGACTATAAAGTGCTCTGAGACATCCTGAGGTCATGAACATATAAATGAAAGATCTTTCTTTCTTACAAAGCGAAACAGGGCTGCTGATTTGCAATAGAAACATAGAAACATAGAAGATAGGAGCAGGAGTAGGCCATTCGGCCCCTTGAGCCTGCTCTGCCATTCAATGAGATCATGGCTGATCATCCAAATTCAGTACCCTGTCCCTGCCTTCTCCCCATATCCCTCGATCCCTTTAGCCTTAAGAAATATATCTAACTCCTTCTTGAATATATTTAATGAATTGGCCTCAACTGCCCTGTGTGGCAGAGAATTCCACAGGTTCACCACTCTCTGGGTGAAGAAATTCCTCCTCATCTCAGTCCTAAATGGCTTACCCCTTATCCTTAGACTGTGACCCCTGGTTCTGGACTCCCCCGCCATCGGGAACATCCTTCCTGCATCTAGTCTGTCTAGTCCTGTTAGAATTTTATAAGTTTCAATGAGATCCCCTCTCATTCTTCTAAACTCCAGCGAATACAAGCCCAATCGACCCAATCTCTCCTCATACGTCATTCCTGCCATCCCAGGTATCAGTCTGGTGAATCTTCGCTGCACTCCCTCCATGGCAAGAACATCCTTCCTCAGATAAGGTGACCAAGACGGCACACAATACTCAAGGTGCGGTCTCACCAAGGCCCTGTACAACTGCAGCAAGACATCCTTGTTCCTGTACTCAAATCCTCTCGCTATGAAGGCCAACATACCAGTTGCCTTCTTAACCGCCTGCTGCACCTGCATGTTTACCTTCAGCGACTGGTGCACAAGGACACCCAGGTCTCGTTGCACTTCCCCTTTTCCCAATCTATTGCCGTTCAGATAATAATCAGTTATCTTACACTATCGCACAATGTCACGATCTAGGAGTGCTTTAGGAGTGCATATGGCACACACTGAGGCTCCAGCAACGCTTTCTTGAGCTGGTGGCGTTGAGCATATGTGGAGCATGTTTTTTTTTTATTGTAAGTTAGTGGTTCGTCCCTCTGGCAGGGCAGGAGGCCTTCTGTTTATCTCCAGTCTCGACATGGACCACAGTAGCAGCAGATACACTTGTCAACTCTGACTCGCCAGGCACACGTTACAGATGAAGCAGCAACATTTTTTTTTCGGTAGCGCACAGCTTCATTAATAGCTAAGGGCCAGCTACTGTTCAACAATTTCTGCTCTCCATTTTATAACAATATAGAGGCACTGGAGAAGGTGCAAAAAAGATTCACAAGGATGATTTTTTTTAAATTTGTTTGTGGGGTCAGGGCGTCGCTGGCAAGGCCAGCATTTATTGCCCATCACTAGTTGCCCTTGGGAAGGTGGTGGTGAGCTGCCTTCTTGAACCGCTGCAGTCCGTGTGGTGAAGGCACTTCCACAGTGCTGTTAGGGAGGGAGTTCCAGGATTTTGACCCAGCGACGATGAAGGATTGGCGATATACTTCCAAGTCAGGATGGTGTGTGACTTGGAGGGGAACGTGGAGGTGGTGGTGTTCCCATGCGCCTGCTGCCCTTGTCCTTCTAGGTGGAAGAGGTCGCGGGTTTGGGAGGTGCTGTCGAAGGAACCTTGGCGAGTTGCTGCAGGGTATCTTGTAGATGGCACACACTGCAACCATGGTGCACCGGTGGTGGAGGGAGTGAATGTTTAAGGTGGTGGATGGGGTGCCGATCAAGCGGGCTGCTTTGTCCTGGATGGTGTCGATACAAGAACTGAGAGAATATACTTATCAGGAAAGGCTGAACAGGCTGGGGCTCTTTGCTCTAGAAAGAAGAAGGCCGAGGGGTGACCTGGTAGAGGTCTTTAAGGTTATCAAGGGGTTCAATAGGGTAGACGTAGAGAAGATGTTTCCACTTGTGGGGGAGACCAGAACTAGAGGTCATAAATAGAAACATAGAAGATAGGAGCAGGAGTAGGCCATTCGGCCCTTCGATCCTGCTCCGCCATTCGACGAGATCATGGCTGATCATCCAAACCCTAGCACCCGGTCCCTACACTGACAGCCATCCCACCCAAGCCCTATCCCCGTAACCCTGTAACCCCACGTATTTAATTCCCCCTAACACTAAGGGTCAATTTTTATCATGGCCAATCAACCTAACCCGCACATCTTTGGACTGTGGGAGGAAACCGGAACACCCGGAGGAAACCCACGCAAACATGGGGAGAATGTGCAAACTCCACACAGACAGTCACCCGAGGCCAGATTTGAACCTGGGTCCCTGGCGCTGTGAGGCAACAGTGCTAACCACTATGCCACCGTATAAGATAGTCACTGATAAATCCATCCGGGAATTCAGGAGAAGCTTCTTTACCCACAGAGTGGTAAAAATATGTAACTCGTGTGGAGCATAAACACCGGCATGGACCTGTTGGGCTGAATGGCCTGTTTCTGGGCCGTAGACTCAAAGTAACTCAATGTAACTATATTTATGAAGCCCATCAGCCCAGTCTCCCTGACCTTTTGTAACTTGCATCCAGATATAAATCTGATTATTGCTGTGATCTGTCATTCCAAAAGTCTGGCGCAGAAACAACTACTTGGCAGTATTTTTGAAAGATATGATAATCAGTTCGGTTCGGACAGTAAATCATTTGTCCTTTTGTCTACAAGCTAGGCTTTGACTCACCGCTTTCCTCCTGCTGAGACACCTCACTGGATTTATTTGTGTGTGAGTTCAGGAAAAGGAATGTCGCTGCAGGGGAATATACTATGAAACCCTTTAAGTATAGCGACTGCATCAGGTGCTACCAGGTGTAAAGACAAAGAAAGGCTTGCATTTCTATAGCGCCTTTCATGACCTTGGGATGTCCCAAAGCGCTTTACAGCTAATTAAGTATTTTTTGGAGTGTGGTCACTGTTGTAATGAAGGAAACGCGGCAGCCAATTTGCGCACAGCAAGCTCCCACAAACAGCAATGTGATAATGATCAGATCATCTGGTCCTTAATATAATGGCCAGAAATTCGGGTCGGAGACTTCCCGTGGGTGCAAGCCTCCGACCTGCATTTACCTAGCGCGCCGGCCGTTGTGCTGTGGGCCCGCGTGGGATTCCGATCCTGGGCCTGCTCCAACTGCCGGCGCGCAGTGCTTGCGTATCCCAGGGCGCAGTTAGTTCAAAGCGTCCCCTGGGATCACGTGGGCCATGGAGAGCCAATGGTAGCAGGGAATCTCTATTCATAGATTTGACAGGAAGACCTGTCAAATCTATGAATACAATTCAGCCCCAAAACTTAACTAAAACTTCAAATAAATTTTTTTTAAATCACATTTTTAAAATAACTATAAATTACATAAAATAACTGTTTTAAACAATAATTTAAATTTTTGAAAAAATTAATTATTTTCTAACAGGGCTAAAAATAAACTTACCTTTCTTTAAAGTATTTAAAAATAATAAACCTGTGGAAAAAATGTTTTAATTTTACTTAATTCACCAGTTACCTTGTTAAAAGCAGACCTTGCGACTGCTTTTTAAAAGCGTAGCTCCTGGAGACTTACCCTCCCGGAGAAACCTGCAAAAAAACCGAAAGTTCCAGGCATACGCGCTGCCCCTCCGGCGCACGCATTCGACCTGTGAACCCCTTCCTTTAAGGGAACGGAAGTTCCGGTTTCCTGCACATGCGCAGTGCATGCACAAAACCGGCACTTTCGTTGGGCCTACGCGTGAGTACCCAGTCCGTACTCAACCGTGGGGACCCGAATTTCTGGCCCATTAATATAATAACCTCGGACAGTGCAGCACTCCCTCAGCACTGCACTGGGAGTGTCACCCTAGATTATGTGCTCAAGTCTCTGGAGCGGGGCTTGAACCCAGAGGTGAGCGTGCCACCCACTGAGCCAAAGTGGACACTTAGGGCTAGAAATTCAGTAAGGCCCCGCCAGCTTTGCGCCCAGTTACCGCCCAAAGAGGGCTTCTGCGCCAATAGAGGAGTTTGCGCTGATATTCAGCGCAGCGGTAATGGCGGCGGTAGCCGGTAGCGCTGCGCCGGCACCAATGACGTCATCGGTGTGCGCAGTGCCCCGGTTCCGCCCCGATACCGGCCCGACCCCCATATTTAGTTGCGGCCGCCTCTTCCACAGCGGCCGCAAACAACGTTCTGTAACTGTGGCCGTCCTGCAGCCTTAGTGGCGCTAGTTAAGGCGGAGGTGCGGCCGGCCGCTTTTTCGGCGGCCGCCTGCCCGCACCTCCTTCCCCGGCCTCCTCCACCACCCCCCCGCGGCATTGCCGGCTGCTTTCCGCGAGCCTGGCACTTCTCCGTGGTGCCAGGCTCATTTGCCGGCACTATCAAGCGGCGATCTCCCCGTTGCAGGCACCTCCCCCTTAAGAGAAGGAGGAGGCCTGCAGTACCGCAGCCTGCCGCTCCGCAGCGGGTGGCGCAGCGGCACCTACAGCGCTGAAATTCAGTTTCAGCGCCCCAAGCGGGGGCGGGCACACCCTGGAATAGCGCCCGGTTCCGACTTGGGGCGCAAAAACTGAATTTCTGACGGTCGTAACTCGCTCCGCGCGCAGCGCTAACTTTTGGGCGCAAGCGAGCTGGCGGGGCCTTACTGAATTTCTAGGCCTTAATATTTTGGCCTTGGAGGAGGTACAGCGCAGATTGACTGGAATGATACGGGGGGGTGGGGGGCTTAAACGGTTAAATTGCGAGGACAGGCTGCATTAACTTGACTTGTGTTCCATTGAGTTGAGAAGGTTGAGAGGTGACGTAACTGAAGTGTTTAAAATGACTAAGGGATTCAGTCGGGTGGATAGAGAGAAACTATTTCCGCTGGTGGGGGATTTCAGGACAAGGGGACAAAACCTTAAAATTAGAGCTGGGTCGTTTAGCAGCGACATCAGGAAGCACTCTTTCACTCAAAGGATGGTGGAAAACTGGAACTGTCTCCCCACAAAAGGCTGTGGATGCTGGGTCAATTGAAATGTTCAAGATGGAGATCGATAGATTTTTTAATTAGAGAAACGTATCAAGGGATGTGGAACAAAGGTGGGTACATGGAGTTGAGGCTCAGACCTGCCATCATCTATTTGAGTGGGCAGGGCAGGCTCTAGGGGCTGAATGGCCTAATCCTGTTCCTACGTTCCTATGCTCGTAGTCTCAATAGCCAATTTATAATGTGTTCAAATTCATGAGGGGCCTCGACCGGCATAGAGGGAGAGAAACTGTTCCCATTGGCGGAGGGGTCGAGAGCCAGAAGACAGAGATTTACAATGATTGGCAGAAGAATCAGAGGCGATGGGAGGAAAATCTTTTTTATGCAGCGAGTGGTTAGGATCTGGAATGCACTGCCTGAAAGGGTGGTTGAGGCAGATTCAATTGTGGTTTTCAAATTGGAATTGGATAAGTACATAGAAACATAGAAGATAGGAGCAGGAGTAGGCCATTCGGCCCCTCGAGCCTGCTCCGCCATTTGATGAGATCATGGCTGATCATCCAAATTCAGTACCCTGTCCCTGCTTTCTCCCCATATCCCTTGATCCCTTTAGCCTTAAGAAATATATCCAACTCCTTTTTGAATATATATACCTGAAGGAAAAAAAAATGCAGGGTTATGGGAAAAGGGCGGGGGAGTGGGACTAGCTGAAGTGTTCTTGCAGAGAGCCGGCACGGGCTCGACGGGCCGAATGGCCTCCTTCTGTGCTGTAAACATTCTATGATTCTATAAAGCACAATATAACAATGTACATTTATATAGTGCATTTAACATTGTAAAACGTCCCAAGACACTTCACGGGAGCATAATCAGACATTATTTGACACCAAGTCATATGAGGATATTAAGACAGGTGACCAAAAGCTTGGTCAAACAGGTAATTTTTAAGGAAGGTCTTAAAGGAAGAGAGAGGCGGAGAGGAATTCCAGAGCTGAGGGCTCAGGCTGCTGAAGCTATGGCCGCAAATGATGGGGTGGAGGAAATGGGGGACAGATAAGAGGCCAGAATTGGAGGAGCATAGGGATCTCGGAGGGCTTTAGGGCTGGAGGAGGTTACAGAGGGGGCGGGGGCGAGGTTACATAAGAAGGATTTGAACACAAGGATGAGAATTTTAAAATGCAGGCCTTCGGGGACCGGGAGCTAATGTAGGTCAGCGAGCACAAGGGTGATGGGTGAACGGGTGAACAATCATGTTATTCTAAGCCTAGCTGTATCAATCTCCTAGTCTGGTAGCAGGAATTTATAGGGTAGCTTCCAGCCTGATAAAACACAGACATACAATTTTACAAGGCTTGTAACCAGAAACATAAAACGGGATGTAAACAAATCGGGTGTCACTGAAAGGAATCTGCTCCATGAACAATGACTACAGCAGCAGAAAGCAGAGACTGCAGCAGGCAGAAGTCCCTCATTCCGAAAGGGGTGGCAGGTTCCCTTTCCTGAAGGGCATTAGCCAACCAGTACAGAAAGAAAGAAAGGAGAGAACGAAAGAAAGGAGACAAAGCAAAAAAGAAAGGAGAGAAGGATCAAAAGAAAGAAAGGAGAGAAAGAAAGAAAGGAGAGAAAGAAAAAAAGAAAGGAGAGATGGATAGAAAGAAAAAAAGGAGAGAAAGAAAGAAGGAAAGAATGATAAAAAGAAGGAAAGAAAGACTTGCATTTTTATCACACCTTTCATGACCTCAGGACATCCCAAAGCGTTTTACAGCCAAAGAAGCACATTTGAAGGAAACGCGGCAGCCTGTTTGCGCACAGCAAGCTCCCACAAACAGCAATGTGATAATCTGCTTTAGTGATGTTGGTTGAGGGATAAATGTTGGCCAGGACACGGGGAGAACTCCCCTGCTCTTCTTTGAAATAGCGCCATGGGATCTTTTACGTCCACCTGAGAGGGCAGACGGGGCCTCGGTTTAACGTCTCATTTAAAAAGACGGCACCTCTGACAGTGCAGCGCTCCCTCAGCACTGCACTGGAGTGTCAGCCTGGATTATGTGCTCTTTTACTGGAGTCGACTGTGAACCCATGACCATCTGACCCCAAGGCGAGAGTGCTACCCACTGGGCCACGGCTAAGACGTATAATTTTATGGAAGGAAAAGACAAAGGGGCAGATCTTGCCCTTGTATTTATATAGCGCCTCTAATGTAGTAAAACGTCCCAAGGTGCTTCACAGGAGCGATTATGAAATAGAATTTGACAGCGAGCCACATAAGGAGATATTAGGACAGGGGACCAAAAACTTAGTCAAAGAGGTAGGTGATGCGCCATCAAGGCATTGGTGGCAGTGCAGAGAAGTGACCGAATCGAGTGGAGCGCATCGGGGAGCACCTCCTGCCAGCGGGAGGTCGGAAGGCCCCTAGACTTTAAGGCTAGTAGGGCAGCCTTCCAAACAGTTGCATTCTCTCTTTCCACCTGTCCGTTCCCCCGGGGGTTGTAACTGGTGGTCCTGCTTCTGGCTATACCCCTAGCGAGCAGGTACTGGCGGAGTTCGTCGCTCATAAACGATGAGCCCCGGTCGCTATGGATATAGCTGGGGAAACCGAACAGGGTGAAGAGGCTGTTCAGACATTTAATGACCGTGGCACTGGTCATGTCCGGGCAGGGGATAGCGAACGGGAACCGGGAGTACTCGTCAATGATGTTGAGGAAGTACACATTGCGGTCGGAGGAGGGGAGAGGCCCTTTAAAATCGACGCTCAGGCGTTCGAAAGGGCGAGTGGCTTTTATCAGGTGGGCTCTGTCTGGTCTATAAAAGTGCGGTTTGCACTCAGCGCAGACTTGGCAGTTCTTGGTCATGGTCCTGACCTCCTCAATGGAGTAAGGCAGGTTGCGGGCCTTGATGAAGTGGAAGAACCTGGTGACCCCGGGGTGGCAGAGGTCATTGTGGAGGGCCCTCAGCCTATCGATCTGCGCGCTGGCGCAGGTGCCACGCGATAGGGCATCTGGGGGTTCATTGAGCTTCCCAGGCCGGTACAAGATCTCGTAATTGTAGGTGGAAAGTTCGATTCTCCACCTCAAGATCTTGTCATTTTTGATTTTGCCCCTCTGCTTGTTGTTGAACATAAAAGCAACTGAACGCTGGTCAGTGAGCAGGGTAAATCGTTTTCCGGCCAGGTAGTGCCTCCAATGACGCACAGCCTCCACGATAGCCTGGGCCTCCTTCTCGACCGCGGAGTGTCTGGTCTCCGGGCCCTGGAGGGTTCGTGAGAAGAATGCCACAGGTCTCCCCGCCTGATTAAGGGTGGCGGCCAGAGCGAAGTCGGACGCATCGCTTTCCACCTGGAAGGGGATGGATTCGTCCACTGCGTGCATGGTGGCTTTGGCAATGTCTTCCTTGATACGGTGGAAGGCTAAGCGGGCCTCTGCCGTCACGGGAAAAGAGGTGGACTTGATCAGCGGACGGGCTTTGTCTGCATAGTAGGGGACCCACTGAGCGTAGTAGGAAAAAAACCCTAGGCACCTCTTCAGAGCTTTTAGGCAGTGGGGCAGTGGGAGTTCCATAAGGGGACGCATCCGGTCCGGGTCGGGACCGATGACCCCGTGTTCTACAACACAGCCAAGGATGGCGAGGCGATCTGTGCGGAATATGCACTTCTCCTTGTTATATGTCAGGTTCAGGAGTTGGGCGGTGCGGAGGAATTTCTCGAGGTTTGCGTCATGGTCCTGCAAGTCATGGCCGCAGATGGTCACATTATCTAGGTAAGGGAAAGTGGCCTGCAGCTCGTTTTGATCGACCATCCGGTCCATCTCCCTTTGGAAGACGGAGACCCCGTTGGTAACGCCGAAGGGAACCCTAAGGAAGTGATAGAGGCGGCCGTTTGCCTCAAAAGCAGTATACTGGCGGTCTTCAGGGCTGATGGGGAGCTGGTGGTACGCTGATTTCAGGTCAATGGTCGAAAAGATGCGGTACTGCGCGATCTGGTTGACCATGTCAGCTATGCGGGGGAGTGGGTAGGCGTCCAGCAGGGTGTAGCGGTTTATTGTTTGGCTGTAGTCGATGACCAGGCGTTGTTTCTCGCCGGTCTTAACGACCACAACCTGGGCTCGCCAGGGGCTGGAGCTGCCCTCAATAATCCCCTCCTTCAGGAGCCGTTCCACTTCGGTTTTGATGAAAACCCTGTCCCCGGCACTGTATCGCCTGCTCTTTGTGGCGATGGGCTTACAGTCGGGGGTGAGGTTAGCAAACAGTGGGGGGGGTGGGACTCTGAGTGTGGAGAGGTTGCATCTAGTGCGCGGCGGGCAATTTGGAGGCTGCTGGCTGCGGACTGTGAGTGGGGGGAGGGGGCCACCGTACGCCATCGTAACGCTTTTGAGGTGGCACTGGAAATCCAACCCCAGTAGAACGGCAGCGCAAAGGTCGGGCAGGACCAGGAGTTTAAAATTATTGAACACAGTCCCGTCTACTACTAGTGTCACCACGCAGTAGCCGCCAATGTCCGCTGACTGGGACTCGGAGGCCATAGAAATCCGCTGGTGCGCAGGCAGGACTGGGAGAGAGCAACGCCGCACCGTGTCGGGGTGGATGAAGCTCTCTGTGCTCCCGGAGTCAAAAAGGCAGTTTATTGCATGGCCGTTTACCTTAACGTCCATTTTGGACCGAGCTAGCTGGTGCGGTCTCGTTTGGTCCAGCGTCACAGAGGCCAGCGTAGGGGTCGGTGTGTCGCTGCGAGTATCAGATGGGGGGGGGTTGGCGGTCTGCTGCATCCTGGCTGGTGTCCAAGATGGCGGCGCCCATGATTCCCATGTGGCTGGAGTCGTCCAAGATGGCTGCTGCTGCGGTGGTTCGCACATGGCTGGGGAGGCCCAAGATGGCGGCTCGCACGGCCCACACGCGGCGCTGCTGGCGTTCGGGGTGGCTTTGGCCTTGCAGACGCTGGCGTAGTGTCCCTTTTTCCCGCAGCCCGAGCAGGTTGCATTCTTTGCCGGGCAGCGCGCTCTGGGGTGTTTGGCCTGGCCACAGAAGTAGCATTTCTGGCCTTGGGATACTGCTGTCTGGCTTTGGGACACTGCTGCGGTAGTTGGGCCGTTGTTGGGCTGTGGCTGGGGTGGCACGGTGCTATGGGGCTGTCCTACCGTGTCCCAGGTTGTCGTTCCCCGCGGCGTCCACGGTGCAGAGGAGTAGGCATCCATGCCCCGGAAGGCTGCGTCCAGCGTTAGTGCGATGTCGGAGGCTTTGTCGAGGGTGAGGTCACTCTGCTCCAGCAGTCGCTGTCGGGTGTAGTTGGACCTGTGGCCCGCTACGAAGGCATCCCGGATCAGTTCCTCCGTGTACTTAGTGGGCGTTACCGCCTTACACCCACAGGCCCGGCCAAGCACGGACAGTGCTTGGAGGTATTCCTCAGTCGATTCCCCAGGTTGTTGCTTGCGACTCCCCAGAAGGTGCCTAGCATATACTTCGTTCACAGGGCGCGTGTACTGGGTCTTGAGGAGCTGGAGGGCGGCTGTGTACGAGGTCGCGTCCCGGATGACTGAGTACACTCGGTGGTTCACCTTGGAGATCAGGACAGACAGTTTGTCCGCATCCGTTTCGACCGCAGTGGAGGCAGTCAGGAATGTCTCGAAGCACGTGAGCCAGTGAGCAAACTTGGTGGAAGCGTCCGCTTCCCGACTGTCCAGGTCCAGGCATGCTGGTGTGAGGATCTTCTCCATTATAAAAAATTTAGTTAATAAAATTGATGCGCCATCAATTACTCAAAAGACTGAAGTTGAGCGAGTAACAATCAGGCTTTTATTAACTAAAGAATGAAGGTCTTGTCTCGAGTGGTCGACCCGTCCAGAATACTAAGGGACTGGGAGGTAGTCACTTATATACCTGGAATAGTGGGAGGAGTCAGCCGAGGCATGTCCAGACCTGTACCTAGTGGAATACACATACAGACACAGACAGGTATGACAGTGGTTTACCACAGTAGGTTTTAAGGAGCATCTTAAATGAGGAGAGAGAGGTAGAGAGGCGGAGAGGATTAGGGAGGGAATTCCAGAGCTTAGGGCCTCGGTAGCTGAAGGCGCGGCCGCCAATGGTGGAGTGAAGAAAATCGGGGATGCGCAAGAGGGCAGGATTGGAAGAGCGTGGAGATCTCGGAGGGTTGTGGGGCTGGAGGAAGTTACAGAGGCTCCGCCCACTTGTCCATTAAATTTGCCATCAGAGTCCTATGTGCCTCCTAGGAACCTGCTATGAACAGACGGACATTCTGCCCGCCCAACGGAAGACCCCTGCCAAGATGGCAGTGGCCGTTGCGTCAGCGTAAATGGGGCAGTAAGCGATGCGACGCCATTTTTTTTTGGTCCACTCCAGCACCGTTTACGCTTGGCGGAGGGGCTTAAAATCGAACCCAAAGTGGGCGAGGCAAGCAGAGGCAACGAAACAGAGCTACAAAAAAAAAACAAATCGCCTTATCTGAGGAAGGATGTTCTTGCCATGGAGGGAGTGCAGTGAAGATTCACCAGGCTGATACCTGGGATGGCAGGAATGACGTATGAGGAGAGATTGGGTCGATTGGGCTTATACTCACTGGAGTTTAGAAGAATGAGAGGGGATCTGATTGAAACTTATAAAATTCTAACAGGACTAGATGCAGGAAGGCTGTTCCCGATGGCGGGGGAGTCCAGAACCAGGGGTCACAGTCTAAGGATAAGGGGTAAACCATTTAGGACTGAGATGAGGAGGAATTTCTTCACCCAGAGAGTGGTGAACCTGTGGAATTCTCTACCACAAAAGGCAGTTGAGGCCAATTCATTAAATATATTCAAGAAGGAGTTAGATATATTTCGTAAGGCTAAAGGGATCAAGGGATATGGGGAGAAGGCAGGGACAGGGTACTGAGTTTGGATGATCAGCCATGATCTCATTAAATGGTGGAACAGGCTCGAGGGGCTGAATGGCCTACTCCTGCTCCTATCTTCTATGTTTCTATGTTTCTATGACAGAGAGGAAGAGCGAGAAACCACGTGGAAGACAGATTTGCGAGACATACAGCTGAGACAGAGGCTAAGAAGAGAGTTACAGGATGGGGGAAAGATTGCGTGTCAGAAAAAGAATGAGAGACATACCAAGGAGTACAGAGACAGAGAGAGAATGTGGGCCGGTGAGAGAAAGAGAGAAGAAAGCTGGACTGGAAGACAAGGAGAGAAATAGTTATGTGAAAATTTTTTTAATTTTTGACCCAGTATATTGGCATATCTAGGTTTTCCCCTCCCCATCTCTCAGTCTCCCTGTCTCTTTCGCTGTCTCTTTCTCTCTGTCCCCCTCTCTCTCTGTCTCTCTGTCCCCCCCCACCCTCTCTCTCTCTCTGTCGCTGTCTTTTTCTCTCTCTCTCTGCCTCTCTGTCTCTCCCGGTCTCTCTTTCTCTCTCCCTCTGTTTTTCTCTCTCCCTCTCTCTCTCTTTCTCTGTCCCTGTCTCTCTCCATCGCTGTCTTTTTCTCTCTCTCGCCCGCTCTGTCTCCATCTTTCTGTGTTTTATGACTGAATCCACTCTGGGCGATATCACTCTCTCTCTCCAAGGTCATCTCTCAGGGGAACCTTTCACGTCAAGAACATATGTCCGTGTCTTGCACAATGTCTGTGACTCTATTCCCGTACACAATCAGTAGGTTTTGCAATATATAGCTTTCGTGACATCTACGACAGCCGACTTTATGGAATCGCACCCCTGGTGGGAAGTCTTGCCTGGCAGGAACGTACACGTGGGAAATCTGGAGTGCACTCCCCATGTTATTCCATCCAACGACCCCTGTGGGAAATGTGCACGTGTGTTTGTTGGGTGAAGTCAGGATCAGGCTTGGCTGTGATGTGTTCAAATAGCTTGGCTAACTGTCACTGTCCAGGGTCACACGTGCAGAAAGGCTGACATAAGAAAACTACTAGGCACTTGGTCTAAGAGTTAAACAAAGCTTTAATCAACTGTTTTACAACATGGAGGTCTAGTTGTGTCCTTCACTAGTTCCTGTTAAGAATGTCCTGCGCAAGCTGGGCCCGGGCCCGAGTATTTATACTCTCCCTTGACAGCGCCACCCATAGGCCGCTCAGTATTATTTCATAAGTCTTTCTTTCATGAATGACTGATTCATGTCAAAGGCCACTTAGGACCCTTACTCCAGCAAGGAGCCAATGGCTTCAGAAGGAGGAGGGAGAGGAAGAGGAAGAGGAATAGAAGGAGGAAGGAGGAAAAATTAGCAGATAAATGAAGGGAAAGGTAAAATAACATAAAATGAAGGATGTTGAATAGAATAAAGAAACACATAAGATTCCGAAGGGGATTGACAGGGTAGATGCTGAGAGGTTGTTTCCCCTGGCTGGAGAGTCTAGAACTGGGGGCCATAGTCTCAGGATAAAGGGGTCGGCCATTTCAGACTGAGATGAGGAGGAATTTCTTCACTTGTGAATTTTTGGAATTCTCTACACCAAAGGGCTGTGGGTGTTGAGTCATTGAGTATATTCAATCATAGAATCATAGAAAGTTACAGCACGAAGGAGGCCATTTCGGCCCATTGTGTCCGCACCGGCCAACAAAGAGCTATCCAGCCTAATCCCACTTCCCAGCTCTTGGTCCATAGCCCTGCAGGTTACAGCATCCCAAGTGCACATCCAAGTACTTTTTAAATGTGGTTAGGGTTCCTGCCTCTACCACCCTTTCAGGCAGTGAGTTCCAGACCCCCTCAACCCTCTGGGTGAAGACATTTCCCCTCAAATCCCCTCTAAACCTTCCACCAATTACTTTAAATCTGTGCCCCCTGGTTTTTGACCCATCTGCTAAGGGAAATAGGTCCTTTCTATCCACTTTATCGATGCCACTCATAATTTTATACACCTCAATAAGGTCTCCCCTCAGCCTCCTCTGTTCCAAGGAAAACAGACCCAGCCTATCCAGTCTTTCCTCATAGCTAAGATTCTCTACTCCGGGCAACATCCTTGTAAATCTCCTCTGTACCCTCTCTAGTGCAATCACATCTCTCCTGTAATGTGGTGACCAGAACTGGAGGCAGTACTCTAGCCGAGGCCTAACTAGTGTTTCATACAGTTGAAGCATAACCTCCCTGCTCTTGTATTCTATGCCACGGCTAATAAAGGCCTTCTTAACCACCTTATTTACCTGGCCTGCTACCTTCAGGGATCTGTGGACATGCACTCCAAGGTCCCTTTGTTCCTCTACGCTACTCAGTGTCCTACCATTTAATGTGTATTCCCTTTCCTTGTTAGCCCTCCCCAAATGCATTACCTCACACTTCTCCGGGTTGAATTCCATTTGCCACTGTTCTGCCCACCTGACCAATTTATTGATATCTTCCTGCAGCCTACAGCTTCCTTCAAGGCTGAGATCGATAGATTTTTGGACTCTAGGGGAATCAAGGGATATGGAGATCGGGTGGGGAAGCTGGAGTTGAGGTCGATGATCAGCCACGATCTTATTGAAACATAGAAACATAGAAGATAGGAGCAGGAGTAGGCCATTTGGCCCCTCGAGCCTGCTCCGCCATTCAATGAGATCATGGCTGATCATCCAAATTCAGTACCCTGTCCCTGCCTTCTCCCCATATCCCTTGATCCCTTCAGCCTTAAGAAATATATCTAACTCCTTCTTGAATATATTTAATGAATTGGCCTCAACTGCCTTCTGTGGTAGAGAATTCCACAGGTTCACCACTCTCTGGGTGAAGAAATTCCTCCTCATCTCTGTCCTAAATGGCTTACCCCTTATCCTTAGACTGTGACCCCTGGTTCTGGACTCCCCCAATATCGGGAACATCCTTCCTGCATCTAGTCTGTCTAGTCCTGTTAGAATTTTATAAGTTTCAATGAGATCCCCTCTCATTCTTCTAAACTCCAGCGAGTATAAGCCCAATCGACCCAATCTCTCCTCATACGTCATTCCTGCCATCCCAGGTATCAGTCTGGTGAATCTTCGCTGCACTCCCTCCATGGCAAGAACATCCTTCCTCAAATAGGGCGACCAAAACTGCACACAATACTCAAGGTGTGGTCTCACCAAGGCCCTGTACAACTGCAGCAAGACATCCTTGTTTCTGTACTCGAACCCTCTCGCTACGAAGGCCAACATACCATTTGCCTTCTTAACCGCCTGCTGCAGCTGCATACTTTCCTTCAGCGACTGGTGCACAAGGACACCCAGGTCTCGTTGCACTTCCCCTTCTCCCAATCTATTGCTGTTCAGATAATAATCTGCCTTCTTGTTTTTGCCACCAAAGTGGATAACCTCGCATTTATCCACATTATACTGCATCTGCCTAATCACCCAACCTGTCCAAATCATACTGGAGTTTCTCGGCATCCTCCTCACAGCACACACGCCCACCCAGCTTTGTGTCATCTGCAAACTTGGAGATATTGGCCTAGAAATTCACTATGGCCCCGCCAGCTGCCTAGCGCCCAAAAGTTAGCGCTGGGCGGGAAGCCGATAGCGATCGTCAGATATTCATTGTTAGCACCCCAATTCGGAAGCGGGCGCTATACCAGGGTGTGCCCGCCTCCGCTTGGTGCGCTGGCACTGAATATCAGCGCTCTTGGCGCCGCTGCGCCAGGCGCTGCGCAGCGGCAGGCTGCGGTACTGCAGGCCTCCTCCTTCTCTTAAGGGGGAGCTGCCTGCAACGGGAAGATCGCCGCTGGATAGTGCCGGCAAATGAGCCCGGCACCACGGAGAAGTGCCGGGCTCGCGGAAAGCAGCCGGCAATGCCGCGGGGGGGGGGGGGGCGGTGGAGGAGGCCGGGGAAGGAGGTGCGGGCAGGCGGCCGCCGAAAAAGCGGCCGGCCGCACCTTCCGCTTTAAAGCGCCCCAATAAGGCAGCAGGACGGCCCCGTTTTCTGGTCGCTGTTTGCGGCCGCTTCGGAGGAGGCGGCTGCAACTAAATATGGGGATCGGCGCAGTTTCGGGGCGGAACCGGGGCACTGCGCACACCGATGACGTCGTCGGTGACGGCGCAGCGCTAACGGCTACCACCGCCAATACCGCTGCGCTGAATATCTGCGCAAACTCATTTTTGGCGCAAAATCACCCTTTAGGCGTTAACTGGGCGCAAAGCTGGCAGCGCCTTAATGAATTTCTAGGCCATTACATCTAGTTCCCTGGTCTAGATCATTAATATACATTGTGAATAGCTGGGGTCCTAGCACCAATCCCTGCAGTACCCCACTAGCCACTGCCTGCCACTCGGAAAAAGACCCGTGTATTCCAACTCTTTGCTTCCTGTCTGCCAACCAGTTCTCTATCCAAGTCAGTACCTTGCCCCCAATCCCATGTGCCTTAACTTTACACGCTAATCTCTTATGCGGGACGTTATTGAATGGCGGAGCTGGCTCAAGGGGCCGTATGGCCGAGTCCTGCTCCTAATTCTTATGTTCTTAAAGAGGAATATTGACTTCAGTAAATGAACTTCAGTGAGCTGTACAGGTTGGGCTGAAGGGTAATTCTTGGGGATCCAGAGAGATTCTCTGGAAATCTCAGGATGGGCCTTTGCAGGTGAAAAGCACTCCAAAACCAAGTGACGTTTACCAAGAACAGATTTACTCCCTATTTCTCCGACTTTGTGAATGTCAATGATACAGAAGTCATGTGATTAGTTTTTAAAAATAAAGTGACATCATTTTCTCTGCAATATAGTCTGCATTAATAAAATGCATCAAAGCAAAAATAAAGGGAATGGGGAACTCCTGTCAGTCTGTCCTTACCTCTATAACCATTAATCCTGGTCCGAGATTTATCCCATTTTTTTTGGAAGGAGTTGATAGGAAATGAATAGGATGTCAAGGCCTTGGAGAGGGTTGCAGAAGAGATTTACTAGAATGGTAACAAGGATGAGGGACTTCAGTTACGTGGAGAGACTGGAGAAGCTGGGGTTGTTCTCTTTAGAGCAGAGAAGGTTAAGAGGAGATTTGATAGCAGTGTTCAAAATCATGAAGGGTTTTGATAGAGTAAAGGAGAAATTGTTTCCAGTGGCAGAAGGGTCGGTAACCAGAGGACACAGATTTATGGTGATTGGTAAAAGAACCAGAGACAACACGAGGAAACATTTTTTACGCAGTGAGTTATGATCTGGAATGCACTGCCTGAAAGGGCGGTGGAAGCAGATTCAATGGTAACGTTCAAAAGAGAATTGGATAAATACTTGAAGGGAATTTTTTTTTTACAGGACTACGGGGAAAGAGCAGGGGAGTTAATTGGATAGCTCTACCAAAGTGTCGGCACAGGCACGATGGTCCGAATGGCCTCTTTCTGTGCTGCATCATTCTATGATTTAAGGAAGGATATACTTGCATTGGAGGCAGTTCAGAGAAGGTTCACGAGGTTGATTCCGGAGATGAAGGGGTTGTCTTATGAAGAAAGGTTGAGCAGGTTGGGCCTATACTCATTGGAGTTTAGAAAAATGAGAGGGGATCTTATTGAAGCATATAAGATTCTGAAGGGGCTTGACAGGGTAGATGCAGAGCGGATGTTTCCCCTCGTGGGGGAATCTAGAACTAGGGGGCATAATTTCAGAATAAGGGGGCACCCTTTTAAATCGGAAATGAGGAGGAATTTCTTCCCTCAGAGGGTCGTGAATCTTTGGAATTCTCTTCCCCAGAGAGCTGTGGAGGCTGGGTCATTGAATATATTTAAGGTGGAGATAGACAGATCTTTGAAAGGTAAGGGAGTCAAGGGTGATGGGGCAGCAGGCAGGGAAGTGGAGTTGAGGCCAAGATCAGATCAGCCATGATCTTATTGAATGGCGGAGCAGGCTCGAGGGGCCGAATGACCTACTCCTGCTCCTATGTTTTATGTTCTTATGTTATGATTCTATGAAATGTAGGGACTTAGCGATGAATGTCCACATAGGTGATCACTCCTGCAGGTTTGCTTACAATCGCTGGACTCCTTCATGAAAGAAGTGTGTCGGTATAATTAGGCCTCAATGTTGACTAAGGTATCTCTCATTGATTTAAAGCTGCGTTGCCTCGAGTAGTTTACTCCAATATTATAGGCACGCTGCCCGGCGACAAGTGTAATTTGCAAGGGTTGCCCGGACTGGAGAGACATTTCAGTCAGCAACCTTAAAAAATGTTACTTAAATTTTTCAATGGTGGACACAAGGCAGCTTTTAAATAAGACAACAAGGCTGAACATCTGAACTAGAGTCTGGGATTACATGACAGGTCAGGGTTTCAAGTGTGGGTCCGTTGGCTAAAAGCGGGTTTTAAGGAAGGACCCGCACCTGAAACATTAATGTGTCTTTTCTCTTTACGGAGGCGTTGCCAGACACAGTGGGCATTTTCTAGTGTGGCTCAGTGGGCAGCACCCTCGCCTCGGAGTCAGAAGGCTGTGGGTTCAAGTCCCACTCCAGAGACTTCAGCACATAAATCTAGGCTGACACTCCCGTGCATTGCTGAGGGAGTGCTGCACTGTCGGAGGTGCCGTCTTTCAGATGAGACGTTGAACCGAGGCCCCGTCTGCTCCCTCAGGTGGATGTAACAGATCCCATGGCCACTATTTCGAAGAGGAGCAGGGGAATTATCCCTGATGCCCTGAGCCAATATTTATCCTTCAACCAACATCACTAAAACAGATTATCTGGTCATTATCACATTGCTGTTTGTGGGAGCTTGCTGTGCGCAAATTGGCTGCTGTGTTTCCCACATTACAACAGTGACTACACTTCAAAAAAGTACTTCATTGGCTGTAAAAAGCGCTTTGGGACGTCCGGCGGTGGTGAAATGTAACTCTTTGATTTATGTCTTTTCTCCTTACACTGGCGCTGCCAGACACACTGGGCATTGCCAGCACTGTTTCATTACAGCTTTTTTCTTTCAATTGCAGTCCAAACGTGCTATAAAAACAAACAAATCTCCTTCTGGTCTTGGCTGCGGAGTCCAGGCCTCTTTTAAATAACGCTCTGGGGTTAGACCTTGACTTTGGGTGAGCGTGTAAAACGGGTGGTAGCCAGTCGGCTGGCAGCCCGTGTTACTTTTCACCCTGACTTTTATTGCCATTACAGTCTACGGAAAGAAAAATCGGGCTGCCAACTTGCTATCACGCGTCTTCCGCGATCGGGTAAGGTCAAGATCTACCTCAGTGTGTTCTGTGTAACACAACCTGCTCCGCGACACAGGCGTACATTGTTGGGGATTGGCGACCTGTTGTACAGCAACAGCAACCGCAACTTGCAACACTCAAGAAGCTCGACACCATCCAGGACAAAGCAGCCCGTTGGATTGGCCCCCCATCCACCACCTTAAACATTCATTCCCTCCACCACCGGCGCACCGTGGCTGCAGCGTGTACCATCTACAAGATGCACTTGCAGCAACTCGCCAAGGCTTCTTTGGCAGCACCTCCCAAACCCGCGACCTCTTCCACCTAGAAGGACAAGGGCAGCAGGTGCATGGGAACACCAGCACCTCCAAGTTCCCCTCCAGGTCACACACCATCCTGACTTGGAAGTATATCGGCTGATTCTTTATCGGCGCTGGGTCAAAATCCTGGAACTCCCTCCCTAACAGCACTGAGGGAGTACCTTCACCACACGGACTGCAGCGGTTCAAGAAGGCGGCTCACCACCTTCTCAAGGACAATTAGGGATGGGCAATAAATGCTGGCTTTGCCAGCGATGCCCACATCCCGTGAACGAATAAAAAAAAAACATTTATATAGCACCTTCAATGCAGTAAAACATCCCAAGGCACTTCAGATAAATATAAAATTCTGCTCCGGAGGAGTGAGATTTTGGCTGGAGCAAGGTTCAGTGCGTCCGCCCTCGCAGACAGATACAAAGGAGCGGCACCGACGGCCAAATTGTGCCACAATCAGTGAGAAACGCAAGTTGCAATACAAGCTTCCTGCTCTGGCTGGGCGTGAGCAACTTTCACCTTGCTGTGACACGAGCAGGATGCTGGGCCTGCGCTCTCCACCCAGCGAAGGTCAGTGAGCACACAGTCAGCCCTTGACGTGTCACGGCAGATATCATTCACCAGGCGATTATTCCCCTCAGTCCCGAGCAGAGCCCTGGTAGGGTGTGGGGCTGGGGTGGGGGGGCGAGTGTAAATGTTCTTTCACCACCTCCAATTGTTCTGTACGAAATGAAAGGAAGAAAAGGAAGTCGATGCCCTTCAGTTCAGCGTGAGTTAATGTATGCTGAGTTTTTAAACTGAAGTCTTAGTTGGGGCTCTTACAGGGATCCTCGTGCCTAAGATCAGCGGCCAGCCAGTACTCCAAGTCCTATTCCACATGCTCTTAAAGAGTTGGGCTAAATGTTTCTAACAGCAGTCCTATAACTAGTTTAAAGAAGGGAGGAAATGGAAATCAAGTCACACAAAACTGTTTAATAGCGACTGCTTTAACAATCAATGATAGTTTACAAACTTGTACTTCTTGCAATCTAGTATACTGTATTCGCTGCTCACGATGTGGTCTCCTCTACATTGGGGAGACCAAACGCAGATTGGGTGACCGCTTTGCGGAACACCTCCGTTCAGACCGTAAGGATGACCCTGAGCTTCCGGTCGTCTGTCATTTTAATTCACCGCCCCATTCCCACTCAGACCTCACCATCCTCGGCCTCTTGCATTGTTCCACGGAAACCCAGCGTAAGCTCGAGGAACAGCACCTCATCTTCCGATTAGGCACTTTACAGCCTTCCGGACTCAATATCGAGTTCAACAATTTCAGATCATAACCTCAGCCCCTATTACATTTTTACTTATATTTTTTATCCACACCTTTGTTTTGGCCTTCCCCCCTTTTTTTTCTCTCCCACATGGCAGCTGTCTCCCATTCTGCCAGCGCATTTCACACCTAATCTAGAGCCGTCTTTTGTCTCCACTAGTCCTATCACCATCTCGTCTCGTTTTGAATACCTCTTAATGTCTCTTCACTTCTCTTTTGTTCTCTCCCAGCCTGGCCTCTTAATCTGTTTCAGTCTTGACAAAGGGTTTCGACCTGAAACGTTGACTCTATTTCTCTCTCCACGGATGTTGCCTGGCCTGCTGAGTTTTTCCAGCATTTTCTGTTGTTATTTCGGATTTCCAGCATCTGCAGTATTTTGCTATCGTGATAGTTTACAAACCCTCGTGTCAGAGATAATTTAACAATCTGCGTTCTACAGGGATAAGGTTGTGGGATCCAATGTGTCATTAGACTGTCGATGATGCTATTCTGCAAATATTTAAAGCGTTTGAATCAGGTTTTTGAGGGAGGTGCTAACCCATTTAAAACCTGTTTTCCAATCCAAACTAATCTATAATGGTATTAATCCTGTCGTTTGTTGCGGTCCGTCTAGTCTTCTGTGAAGCTTCGCGTTTTAAATTTTCCATTGCTTGCCTATTCTGTAGCGTGTTCCTTTTCATTCATGACAGAATAGAAAGACAAAAACACCAGAGCAAGGGTTAACTTAAAAGGAGCAAAATCCTGGGAGGACACTAACACTTAGAGGAAGAAGGAGATTTGTAAAATCCTGCATTTAGATCTGGTAAAGAAGCAGGAGATCTTTGGTAACAGTAAATATTCTTGTAGAGGCAAAGGTAAGATGCAGGTTAGTTTAATGTTTAAGTTTTGGTTCTCACCTTGAGGGACATACCCCCTTAGCCTGATGGAACGATCTGTTTGTTCAATAATTGGAGGCATGTATTGAATTAATTTCCACCATCCAGGTCCTTGTCTCCACTGGGTCTCTCAGGCTCCCAGCCCTGCCGTTCCTAGATACAATACCAACTGTCTCCTTCTTCTTCTTCTTAGGCAGTCCCTCGGAACCGAGGATGACTTGCTTCCACATTCAAAATGAGTTCTCAGGTGGCTGATGAGTCCAATGTGGGACCTACAGTCTCTGTCACAGGTGGGGCAGATGGTGGTTGAAGGGGCGGGTGGGTGGGGTGCTTGGGTTGACGTGTGCTGTTTGTGCTTGGCTTCCGCTTGCTCCTGGCGAAGAGACTCGAGGTATTCGCCGCCTTCCCGGATGCTTCTCTTCCACTTTGTACGGTCTTGGGCCAGGGATTCCCAGGTGTCAGTGGGGATGTTGCACTTTTTCAATGAGGCTGTGACTCAGTGGTAGCACACTCGCCTCTGAATCAGAAGTGGGGGTGCTGCGATGTCGAGGGGCCGTCTTTCGGATGAAACGTTACACCGAGGCCCCGTCTGCCCTCTCGGGTGTAGGCAAAAGATCCCATGGCCACTATTTCGAACAAAAACAGTGGAGTTCTCCCCAGTGTCCTGGCCAACACCTTCCTTGTCTGTAAATCCCACCTTGATCTGATCTACTTCTGCAACCTCATCCTGCTCTACAATCCCAGCTCACACTGTCTGCTCTTCTGACTCCTGTCTTCTGTGCATTTTTTCTAACCTCCCTGCCAATCCTGTTCCACAGCCAATCCTAGACCCTTCAGTCATCACGCCACTGCACTCTGGGGATTATCTTCCGAAACCCCCTCCACCTCTATCTTTCCAGCCACACCTTTGGTCACTTCCCTTAACCATCCTCCCAAGCTACTGCTCGGTGTCCAGCCAGCCAATCCTTCAGCTGCCAAGACTTTGGAATTCCCTCCCTAAATCTCTCCACCTCCCTACCTCTCGCTCCTCCTGTAGAACTCTCTTTGACCAAGCTTTTGGTCATCTGTCCTAATATCTCCTTATCTGGCTTGGTGCCAAATTTTGTTTGATAACGCCTTGGGACGTTTTACTACATTTTACTACGTTAAAGGCCCTATATAAACGCAAGTTGTTGTTGTAACACAGGAAATCTCACTACTTTAAGGGCCCTGTATAAGTCTTTCCCATGAGACGTTAAACCGAGGCCCCATCTGCCTGCTCAAGCGGACGTAAAATTTCCCAAGTCACTACTGTGAAGAAAAACAGTCGAGTTCTCCGCAGTGTCCTGGGCCAATATTTATCCCTCAACCAACAGCACTAAAAAAAAAATCGATTATCGCATCGCTGTTTGTGGAAGCTTGCTGTGTGCAAATTGGCTGCCGCGCTTCCCTACATCTTCTTCTTAGGCAGTCCCTCGGAACCGAGGATGATTTGCTTCCACATTAAAAATGAGTTCTCAGGTGATTGATGAGTTCAGGCTTGGGCTGATAAGTGGCAGGTAACATTCGCACCACAGAAGTGCCAGGCAATGACAATCTCCAACAAGCGAGAGTCTAACCACCTCCCCTTGACATTCAATGGCATTACCATCACCAAACCCCCACCATCAACATCCTGGGGGGGTCACCATTGACCAGAAACTTAACTGGACCAGCCACATAAATACTGTGGCAACAAGAGCAGGTCAGAGGCTAGGTATTCTGCAGTGAGTGTCTCACCTCCTGACTCCCAAAGCCTTTCCACCATCTACAAGGCACAAGTAAGGAGCGTGATGGAATACTCTCCACTTGCCTGGATGAGTGCAGCTCCAACAACACTCAAGAAGCTCGACACCATCCAGGACAAAGCAGCCCGCTTGATTGGCACCCCATCCACCACCTTAAACATTCACTCCCTTCACCACCGGCGTACCGTGGCTGCAGTGTGTACCATCTGCAAGATGCACTGCAGCAACTCGCCAAGGCTTCTTCGGCAGCACCTCCCAAACCCGCAACCTCTTCCACCCAGAAGGACAAGGGCAGCAGGCGCATAGGAACACCACCACCTCCAAGTTCCCCTCCAAGTCACACACCATCCTGACTTGGAAGTATATCGCCGATCCTTCATCGTCGCTGGGTCAAAATCCTGGAACTCCCTCCCTAACAGCACTGTGGGAGCACCTTCACCACGCGGACTGCAGCGGTTCAAGAAGGCGGCTCACCACCACCACCTTCTCAAGGGCAACTAGGGATGGGCAATAAATGCTGGCCTTGCTAGCAACGCCCTGATCCCATAAACGAATTTAAAAAATTTTTTTTTAATGTGGGACCTACAGTCTCTGTCACAAGTGGGGCAGACGGTGGTTCTGCATTACATTACAACAGTGATAGCACTTCAAAAACGTACCTCATTAGCTGTAAAGTGCTTTGGGACGTCCTGAGGTGTTTTATATAAATGCAAGATCTGCCTTTCTTAAGCGTGAGCTGTCAATGTCATGGAAAGACACTGGGCAGCAGGAGGTGGTCCCAGTGAGTTAGTTGATGCTCTCCTTCAGCACCACCTCAATACCAAGGCCGGTACACCAATAAAGCACCTGCTCTGGTACAAGAGATGCTGCAACTGAGGAAAGATTTAGAACATACGCGAAGGAGCAAATTTAAATAATCTTGCACCACAGTATCGGAGCAAATTGTTCATTAATTCCACAGCCAGGCCCCAAAAGAAATCCCGCTGCTGGAAACTAACACCACTTGGAGCTTTCCTTAAGTTTAACATCACTGTGGCTTCCGTCCAAAACAAAAAAACACAACCCATCGGAGAGCTGACAGGGTACATTTACAACCAGAGTACGTGACTAAACAAAAGCCCTGAGCACGAGTGTGTGAGTGCATGTGCGTGTGAGTGGGTATGTCCACTGGCGGGTTGTATGCATCTCCCGTCAATCAGATACCATAAATTATCTTGACACAGATGAAGTGTTAGGAAAGGCCGGCATAAGATTTTCAGGAAGAGCGGGAGAGGGAGGGAGGGAGGGAGATCCAGAGGTCCAGCAGTTCGGTGAAATAAATAACATGGACTGCACACACCAGGCAATTCTTTGCAAACAACCTGGATACCATGTACACGGGTCCAGTTGTCAGGTATTTGTACACGGGTCCAGTTGTCAGGTATTTGTACACAGGCTCAGTTGTCAGGTATTTGTACACAGGCCCAGTTGTCAGGTATTTGTACACAGGCCCAGTTGTCAGGTATTTGTACACAGGCTCAGTTGTCAGGTATTTGTACACAGGCCCAGTTGTCAGGTATTTGTACACAGGCCCAGTTGTCAGGTATTTGTACACAGGCCCAGTTGTCAGGTATTTGTACACAGGCCCAGTTGTCAGGTATTTGTACACGGGCCCAGTTGTCAGGTATTTGTACACGGGCCCAGTTGTCAGGTATTTGTACACGGGCCCAGTTGTCAGGTATTTGTACACGGGCCCAGTTGTCAGGTATTTGTACACGGGCCCAGTTGTCAGGTATTTGTACACGGGCCCAGTTGTCAGGTATTTGTACACGGGCCCAGTTGTCAGGTATTTGTACACAGGCCCAGTTGTCAGGTATTTGTACACAGGCCCAGTTGTCAGGTATTTGTACACAGGCCCAGTTGTCAGGTATTTGTACACAGGCCCAGTTGTCAGGTATTTGTACACAGGCCCAGTTGTCAGGTATTTGTACACAGGCCCAGTTGTCAGGTATTTGTACACGGGCCCAGTTGTCAGGTATTTGTACACGGGCCCAGTTGTCCACTTACTGTGGTTTGACTCTGTTTTTGTAAGTTTGTAAACTGATCCTTTGGCAGGGGAGCATTAATCCTCCAACATCCTTGAGCACATCATCAATCAAAATTATGCCTTGGTCCAGTTCCTCAGGATTGCTAGAGTTTATTTGTAAAACATTTCCAAACAGAATGATCTGAATTGGCCAGCTGGCCTGTCTCTCTATTGGGGCTGGGGAAAGGGGGTGATGGTGATGGTGGTGGGGGGGGGGGGAGGGGGGACGAGGGTGAAAAGAATGACACACACAACTTTAAACTTCTAAATACCCTTACAGCCAGGGGTAGGTTATGGGGTCCCAAGTGGATCCAGTGACTGGACACCTACGCTCCATGAGACTCCATAGGTTCCAGAAGAGATTTACTAGAATGGTTCCAGGGATGAGGGATTACAGTTACATGGATGGACTGGAGAAGCTGGGGTTGTTCTCCTTGGAGCAGAGAAGGCTCGGAGGAGATTTGAGAGAGGTGTTCAAAATCATCAAGGGTTTAGACAGAGTAAATGTAGAGAAACCGTTCCAACGGCTGAGGGGTCGGTAACCAGAGGGCACAGATTTAAGGTGATTGGCTAAACAACCAGGGGCGATGTGAGGACATTTTTTTTTATGCAACGTGTGGTTAGGATTTGGAATGCGCTGCCTGATAGGGCGGTGGAAACAGATTCAATAGTAGCCTTCAACAGGGAAATGGAGAAATACTCGAAGGAGAAAACATTGGAGGGCTTTGGGGAAAGAGCGGGGGAGTGGGACTAACTGGATTGCTCTGCAAAAGAGCCGGCGCAGGCTCGATGGGCTGAATGGCCTCCTTCTGTGCTGTACTATTCTATGATTCTATGGGCTAGAAATTCAGTCGGCTTTGCGCCCAGTTTTCGCCCAAAGAGGGCTTTTGCGCCACTTGCTGAGCTTTCGCCGATATTCAGCGCTGTGGTAATGGCGGCGTTAGCCAGTAGCGCTGCGCCGCCACCGATGACATCATCGGTGTGCGCAGTGCCCCGCTACCGCCCCGCTACCGGCCCGACCGCCATATTGAGTTGCGGCCGCCTCTTCCGCAGCGGCCGCAAACAGCGATCAGAAAAATAGAAAAGCAGAGTATTTTTTAAATGGTGAGAAATTGGGAAATGTTGGTGTTCAGAGGGACCTGGGTGTCCTTGTGCACGAATCACTGAAAGTTAATATGCAGGTACAGCAAGCAATTAGGAAAGCAAATGGTATGTTGGCCTTTATTACAAAGGGATTTGAGTATAAGAGTAAAGACGTCTTACTGCAATTATTTCGGGCTCTGGTGAGACCACCCCTGGAGTATTGTGTACAGTTTTGGTCTCCTTACCTAAGGAAGGATATACTTGCCATAGAGGGAGTGCAACGAAGGTTCACCAGACTGGTTCCTGGGATGGGGGGATTGTCCTATGAGGAGAGATTGAGTAGACTAGGCCTATATTCTCTAGAGTTTAGAAGAATGAGAGGTGATCTCATTGAAACGTACAAAATTCTTACAAGGCTTGACAGGGTAGATGCAGGGAGGATGTTTCCCCTGGCTGGGGAGTCTAGAACCAGGGGTCACAGTCTCAGAATAAGGGGTCGGCCATTTAGGACTGAGATAAGGAGAAATTTCTTCACTCAGAGGGTGGTGAATCTTTGGAATTCTCTACCCCAGAGGGCTGTGGAGGCTCAGTCATTGAGTATATTCAAGACAGAGATCGATAGATTTTTGAATATTAAGGGAATCAAGGGAATTGGGGATAGTGCAGGAAAGTGTTCAGGTAGAAGATCAGCCATGATCTTATTGGATGGTGGAGCAGGCTCGAGGGGCCAAATGGCCGACTCCTGCTCCTATTTCTTATGTTCTTATGTCAGTTGTGTCTCAGTGGGCAGCACTCTCAGCTGACTCAGAAGTCTGTGGGTTCAAAGCCCCACTCCAGAGACTTGAGCACATAATCTAGGCTGGCACTCCTGGTGCGGTACTGAGGGAGTGCTGCACTGTCAGAACCTGCCGTCTTTCAGACTAAACCGATGCCCCGTCTACCCTCGCAAGAATAGGGGACTTCTCCCTGGTGTCCTGGCCATAATTTATCCCTCAACCAACATCATAGAAACATAGAAGATAGGAGCAGGAGTAGGCCATTCGGCCCCTCGAGCCTGCTCCGCCATTCAATGTGATCATGGCTGATCATCCAAATTCAGTACCCGGTTTGGCATCAATGTTGCCTTTCATTGTTTTTGGGGGGGGGGGGGGCGCGCGGTCACTTTAATGGGCTGCGCGGCCCATTCACATTTTCGCGCACGTGCGGTTTTTCCGTTCGAAAGCCGGTGAGCCGGCTGCGCGGGACCTCCAGACGGCCTAAAGGCGACATTGACCAACGTCACCAAAGCAGATTCTCTGCTCACTTATTTCACTGCTGTTTGTGGGAGCTTGGTGTGTGCGAATTGGCTGCCGCGCTGTCTTCGTACTTCCCCAAAAAACGCGACAAAAGTGACTGCACTTCAGATGTCTTTCATTGGCTGCAAAGCGCATTGAGATGTCCTGAGGTTATGAAAAGTGCGACACAAATGTCTTTCTTTCTTCGTAACACATTATTGATAATATGCCTCTGGCACTTGGCAAGCCGCCCTGCGTCCCCTTAATTTGCCGAGGATAGAAGCCGAAATTTCAATCTAACACATTTGAACGCTCATTCCTAAACTGTATATGTCTTTTCTCGCTTGAAGCTTGTGATTGATTTTGGGCTGTGCACATGCTTAAACAGCTCTTGAATGTCGAGACTATGCCAGAATTTAACAAAATATCTGATAACATCAGTCTACTGGCTGATTTTCATTTGCACTGCATTCGTGAGATAAGCAGTGAGGAAAGACGAAAGCTGTTTGCTCACGAGGCTCAGTAGATTTCTGGCAGATATAGTCCCGGGAGTAGAAATCAGTGTTGTTCAAAGGTTGAGGCATTTGTATCATTTCTTTTTCTTGGTATTTTAACAGAAGTGTTCACAATACATGGGTTAAGCCTCCGTTAAAATGAAAGATACGATACAAGCACGTTTATTGCTTGTATAATATCACTGGCCGCAATTTCTTCACTTATAGGTCTCTGCTGCATTGAATATATCTGGGAGCGAGAGGTAGAGGCACACGCACGCTCGCACACACGCTCACGCGCGCTCGCACACGCGCGCTCGCACACACGCGCTCGCACACACGCGCTCGCACACACACACACACGCTCACACACACGCTCACACACGCACACGCTCACACACGCACACGCTCACACACACGCTCACACACGCACACGCTCACACACGCACACGCTCACGCGCACACGCTCACGCTCACACGCACACGCTCACACGCACACGCTCACACGCACACGCTCACACACACGCTCACACACACACGCTCACACACACACGCTCACACACACGCTCACACACGCTCACACACACGCTCACACACACGCTCACACACACGCTCACACACACGCTCACACACACACGCTCACACACACACGCTCACACACACACGCTCACACACACACGCTCACACACACACGCTCACACACGCTCACACACACGCTCACACACACGCTCACACACACGCGCTCACACACACGCGCTCACACACACGCGCTCACACACACGCGCTCACACACACGCGCTCACACACACGCGCTCACACACACACGCTCACACACACACGCTCACACACACACGCTCACACACACGCTCACACACACACGCTCACACACACACGCTCACACACACGCTCACACACACACGCTCACACACACACGCTCACACACACACGCTCACACACACGCTCACACACACACGCTCACACGCTCACACACACACGCTCACACACACACGCTCACACACACACGCTCACACACACACGCTCACACACACACGCTCACACACACACGCTCACACACACACGCTCACACACACACACGCTCACACACACACACGCTCACACACACACACGCTCACACACACACACGCTCACACACACACACGCTCACACACACACACGCTCACACACACACACGCTCACACACACACACGCTCACACAGACTTTCAATCAAGGAGCTTACAGACAACTAGAATGAAGACAATACATCATGTAGTGGTCGTCAATTAGGAGCGGTGTAAAAATGCTTTAAAAATTGTGCCCCGAAATTGGTATACGGCGCACCCCTTTTACGCCCCCAAAAAACGGGCACAATGTATACCAATCTCTACCTCAGTGTGTCCAAGTACCTTTTGCTGAATGTGACCCACACCAAGTGCCAGGAGGCAGGATCAGGCCCATCACGTAAATTGAGTTTGACCCACCTTGCTGTAGACATTCTATCGATTATATGAAAGAACATTATCACTTTCCTTTTACATAGAATGACATCGAATCTACAGCACAGAAACAGGGCATTTGGCCCAACAGGTACATGCTGCTGTTTATGCTCCACACGAGCCTCCTCCCACCCTACTTCATCTAACCCCATCAGCATATTGTATTCCTTTCGCCCTCATGTGTTTATCGAGCTTCCCCTTAAATGCATCTATACTATTCGCCTCAACAACTCCCTGTAGTACAGGAAACTCTCGATTTACCGGCACCTAAATAACCGGAAATCTCTGTTAACCGGCAAAATTCAGGAGTAGGTTCAGGTAAGTTTTACTTCATATTAGTGGCCGTTCCTGGATCTGTGGCTGTGTAACCGGGGTTCCTGCACCTGTTGCTAAGTAACAGGGACGCCTGGAACTTGTGGCCGGGGTTCCTGCACCTGTTGCTAAGCAACAGGGAAGCTTGGATCTGTTGCTGTGTACGGGGCTAGCGTACCTTTTACTATACCTCTCTGTAATCCGGACTTTTTGATAAACCGGCACCACGTCGGTCCCGGATAAACAAAGAGTTTCCTGTAGTGAGTTCCACATTCTCACCACTCTCTGGGTAAGGACCTGTCTCCTGAATTCCCTATTGGATTTATTAGAGACTATCTTATATTGATGGCCCCTAGTTCTGGGCTCCCCCCCACAAGTGGAAACAATTTCTCCATGTCTACGCTATCAAACCTTTTCATAATCTTAAAGACCTCTATCAGGTCTCACCACAGCCGTTTCTTTTCTGGAGGAAGGAGCCCCAGTCTGTTCAATCTGTCCTAATAGTTATAACCTCTCAGTTCTGCTATCATCCTTGTGAATCTTTTTTGCATCTTCGCCAGTGCCTCTATAGCCCTTTTATAATATGGAGACCAGAACTGTGCACAATACTCCCAAGTGTGCTTTTATATTAAAAAACTTAAGAGCAAAGCAAAAACATTTCCTACTAAAGTACTCAAGCCAAAGATGCTCTATTCAACATGAATGAACAATGGAATCTGAATGAACAAACTGGAGCACTTACAGCTTGGGTTTAGCAGCCAGCGGCGGTGGTTCCTTGACTGGGGAGGGTGGTGTGGCTGCGGACTGCATGGGTTGCCCTTGGTTTGTTCCGTTGATCACTTGGGCAGAGGAGGGGGTACCATTGGGCTTCTTCTCCGCAGCATTGAGCTGCAGTTGGAAGGCGGCAACACTCGGTTTGATCTCAACGCTGTTCACCCGAACGGGGTCAACTGTCCTCTTCGGGGGCAACTCCAGAGAACTAATTTCCGTCTGAGGCGGTGGGGTGAGATTTTCTACTAAGCCATTCCCGTTATTTGGAGCGCCTTCATTTCCTGCATAGAGAGTGAGACAGAGGAATTAATGCAATTGTTCAATCAACGGGTACAGGTGGCTATCGTTCTGGACCAGCAACCAAGAGTTCATCAGTTCAAATCCCATGGCAAGTTGTGAAATTGAATGCGATAAATCTACCAATTTATGGGCTGGCACTACCAAAAAAAGAGCCACGACTGTTGGCCTGATACCTGGGATGGCAGGAACGACGTAGGAGGAGAAATTGGGTCGATTGGGCTTATACTCGCTGGAGTTTAGAAGAATGAGAAGGGATCTCATTGAAACTTATAAAATTCTAACAGGACTAGACAGACTAGATGCAGGAAGGATGTTCCCGATGGCGGGGGAGTCCAGAACCAGGGGTCACAGTCTAAGGATAAGGGGTAAGCCATTCAGGACAGAGATGCGGAGGAGTTAGATATATTTCTTAAGGCTAAAGGGATCAAGAGATATGGGGAGAAAGCAGGGACAGGGTACTGAGTTTGGTTGATCAGCCATGATCTCATTGAATGGCGGAGCAGGCTCGAGGGGCCGAATGGCCTACTCCTGCTCCTATCTTCTATGTTTCTATGGCCGATTGTCTTAAACCCCAATTGGTTCACTAATGTCCTTCAGAGAAAGGAAACTGCCACCCCATCCTCCACCTGGTCTCTTGTTCACACTATCTGGTTGACTCTTAACGCCCTCACTAAGGGACCCACTCTGTTGTACAGGGATGGGCAATAAAGGCTGCCTTGCCAATGTGACACAGAATGTACAGCACAGGTACAGACCATTCGGCCCACGCTGGTGCTGATGCTCCACACGAGCCTCCTCCCACCCTACTTCATCCAACCCTATCTGCACAACCTTTTATTCCTTTCTCCCTCGTGTTTTATCTAGTTTTGCCTTAAAGGAATCTATGCTATTCGCCTCAGCCGCTCCCTGTGGTAGCGCGTTCCACATTCCAACCACTCTCTGGGTGAAGAAGTTCCTCCTGAATTCCATATTGGATTTATCAGCGACTCTTTTCTTTTTATGATCCACTAGTAAAGAAAGGAGGAGAAAGAAAGACTTGCATTTCTGTAGCACCTTTCACGACCAACGGACATCTCAAAGCGCTTTACAGCCAATGAAGTACTTTTTGAAGTGGAGTTACTGTTGTAATGTGGGAAACGCGGCAGCCAATTTGCGCACAGCAAGGTCCCACAAACAGCAATGTGATAATGACCAGATAATTGGTTTTTGTTTTGTTGATTGAGGGATAAATATTGGCCCTAGGACACCGGGGATAACTCCTTTGCTCTTCTTCGAAATAGTGGCCAGGGTATCTTTTACATCCACCTGAGAGAGCAGACGGGGCCTTGGTTTAACGTCTCGTCCAAAAAGCCGGCACCTCCGACAATACAGCGGGCTCCCTCGGCACCGCACTGGGAGTGTCCGCCTGGATTATGTCTTCATGTCTCTGTGAGACTGTGAACCCACGACCTTCTGACTCAGAGGTGAGAGTGAGGCCAGTCAGCAGTGGCTGGCAAAAATCCTTAAAAGGCACTTAAAAAGCGGCTGCAAGGGTGACCTTTCCCAAAGGGTGACCTTTCCCAAAGGGTGACCTTTCCCAAAGGGTGACCTTTCCCAAAGGGTGACCTGGTGTTAAACTTTCTCACTCCGATCTGGAGGCATCACAAAACACACAGGAAGGAGAAAGTGCACGAACTGAGACCGCCACCCTTCAGTGTAAGGGAGTGGTAACTAAGTTCATTATATGGGTGGGAAAACTAGCCAAAACTTGGCATGCCAAGTATAACAATTCATTTTTTCTTTTCTCTCGCCAGTTTGCTCCCCTCCCAGCTCCTGGCTGAGGTAGTTACACAGGCACCAATTACACTCTGGTGCCTCACTGAGGTTGTTTCGAGGTGTGAGGGTTGACAGTGATGGTTAATGTGTGTGTGGTGGGGCGGTGCGCCCAATGTCCGCATGAGTTCACTCCCAGCAGAGGGCGCTGGATAGCGATCCATAGCAGATTTTCCCTCTTGCTAACCCATGTCCCAGGTGTACTGAGGCCTGTTATAGCAATCCACAAACCCTGGCTGACACCTGTACGGCCAGGTAATCAAACCTGGGAGCTCCCTGGTCTGTATAGTTCAGGTACTCACTGTAGCAGGGAGGATGTTTCCCCTGGCTGGGGGGTCTAGAACGAGGGGTCACAGTCTCAGGATACGGGGTAGGACATTTAGGACCGAGATGAGGAGAAATTTCTTCACTCAGAGGGTGGTGAACCTGTGGAATTCTCTACCACAGAAGGCTGTGGAGGCCAAGTCACTGAATATATTTAAGAAGGAGATAGATAGATTTCTAGACACAAAAGGCGACAAGGGGTATGGGGAGAGAGAGGGAATATGGTATTGAGATAGAGGATCAGCCATGATCATATTGAATGGCGGATAAGGCTCGAAGGGCCGAATGGCCGACTCCTGCTCCTATTTTTTTTCGACGTTTCTAATCTCACTGCCCCACTGGGGAGCCCAGATCATTGGCTTTTAATACAAGAGCTAGGCTGTGACTTATATCGAATACAGCAACTTTTGATTCATGGCTTGTTTCAATGTGATAATGGCTCTAGTTACATGGCCCCCTAGAAATGTAGAATGCCATGTGTCCTTTTGTTCATTAATTTTACCAAAGTGCTTTTTTTTCTATTCATTCACAGGATGTGGACGTCGCTGGCAAGGCCAGCATTTATTGCCCATCCCTAACTTCCCTTGAGAAGGTGGTGGTGGGCCGCCTTCTTGAACCGCTGCAGTCCGTGTGGTGAAGGTGCTCCCACAGTGCTGTTAGGTCAGGAGTTCCAGAATTTTGACCCAGCGACGATGAACGATTGGCGATATACTTCCAAGTCGGGATGGCGTGTGACTTGGAGGGGAACTTGGAGGTGGTGGTGTTCCCATGCGCCTGCTGCCCTTGTCCTTCTAGGTGGAAGAGGTCGCGGGTTTGGGAGGTGCTGCCGAAGAAGCCTTGGCGAGTTGCTGCAGTGCATCTTGTAGACGGTACACACTGCAGCCACGGTACGCCGGTGGTGGAGGGAGTGAATGTTTAAGGTGGCCGATCAACCTGGCTGCTTTGTGTGTTCACCTGGTAACAATATCATTACTTTTTTGCTCACTAGTAGTAAGAGATTGAACACATTCCAGCATCACAGAGCCACCTGGATTTTCATACAGGCTTGTTGTATGGGCCGGTTGCCAGTAGATATATTTCAGCTTACCCACACAGGTGTCTCTTGCTACAACAGGCAAGCCTGGTCTATATATAAATGTTCCAGTGATAGTCTGCCATTAAAAGGGGAGGCAGCAAGCCTAAGGGAAATACTTTCAGTGCAAAGTACTCCCCCTCACAAGTATTAAATTGGATAATTGGAAGGTAGCTTCCACCAGGAATGATAGTTCAAAGAGCTTGGCTTGGCATTCCATGGGGCATCCTCCAATTCACCTGGTATCTACACATGATGAATTCTCTGTAGCCACCTGAGCTCTTGAATCAACACTGCAGCAACAGTAGGTTGCTTGGGCAACAGTCTGCTTTAGCCTGGGTACTGTCTGACAGTGGGAACACAGGAGACAGGATCATAGGAAGGTAGGCACAGGAGTCATAGAAACAGAGGGGGAAAAATTCACTTGTTTGCACCTCCCGTTAGCGCCTTAAGAGGGCGCTAATGGGGCGCAAAGCAACTAGCGCCCGGGCGCGGCGATGTTTGCGCCGCTCGCGAAATTAACTAGACATTTTTGCGGCGGCGCTAAACACTGCCGCCACGATCTCTTGCGCCAGCAGATCGGGACGTCAGTTGAGTGCGCAACGCCCCGGTAGTGCCCTGGACCGGATATTGAGTGGCGCCCCCTGCCTTACCGCCTGCCGCTAGTGACGACAGGTTGAGGGGAGCGTTTTGCAGTCGGGAAGGGACTGGGGGAGCGCTATTTAAAGGCGACCGCTTCCTGCCTTTTTTTGTTGGTGACATTTTTGCACCACGCATTCTGAGAGAGAGAGAGAGAGAGAGAGAGAGAGAGAGAGACTTCTGGAGAGATTCAACGCTGTGTGAAGGAGATTTGGGTACCGAGCAGCACTTTGCAGGTTCATTTTGATATGCCCTTCCTTGCTTCCCCAGCACTCTGAGGTAGCGCCTTGCTCCTCTGCCTTTGCGCCATAAGACAGGTGTGAAGCACCTGATTTAGCGCTCCAATCACCTCCAGGGGCGATAAAAGCCAAGTTTGCCGTCAGAGGCGATAATTAGCACCAGGCGCTAAACTTTGCGCACGGCTGATAATGGCGCCCCAAACGGGGCGATACTGAATTTTTCCCCCATAGAAACATAAAAGATAGGTGCTGGCAGACAGCCAGCACGGTGGCATAGTGGTTAGCACTGTTGCCTCACAGCGCCAGGGACCCGGGTTCGAATCCGGCCTCGGGTGACTGTCTGTGTGGAGTTTGCACATTCTCCCCGTGTTTGCGTGGGTTTCCTCCGGGTGCTCCGGTTTCCTCCCACAGTCCAAAGATGTGCGGGTTAGGTTGATTGGCTATGATAAATTGACCCTTAGTGTTAGGGGGATTAAATACATGGGGTTACGGGGATAGGGTGGGATATGTGTTCGTGTAGGGGTTACGGGGATCGGGTGGGATATGTGTCGGTGCAGGCTCGATGGGCCGAAATGGCCTCTATCTGCATTGTGGGGTTTCTGTGATTCTGTGTGATTTCTGTGATAGGAGCAGGAGTAGGCCATTCGGCCCCTCGAGCCTGTTCCGCCATTGAATTAAGATCGTGGCTGAACTGTACCTTAACTCCATCTATCCGTCTTAGTTCCACATCCCTTAGTACTCTTACCGGACAAATCTCTCAAACTCAGTTTTGAAATTTTCAATTGCCACCTCCCCCCAACCCCCACCCCCGCCAGCCTCAACAGCTTTTTGGGGGAGAGAGTTCCAGATTTCCACCGCAATGGCAGTGATACTGTGGCTGCACCGATTGAGTCAAGCTTCTGTACAAACTGTGCACGTCCAATTCTCATTTGGAAGGTGCCTCAAGAATACAGCATTTCGCTTCGCGTATCCGAACTTGTGAGACATTTTCTCCGGAAAAAGCTGGGACGAAATTCTCGCCTTAATTCCCTTGTGATCAGCAATAATGGACAAGCAGAGAGGATCACTCCAGGCCATGTAAACAGAGATTCCTCAGCGACTACGCGAACTTTCTGGAGGGAACCATGGCAAATTGCCCAATATTCTCACATGCTATTTTGGAGATGGTGGTGGTGGGGCGGGGGGGGGGGAGTGGAGCGGGGGGGGCGGGGGGGGTGTTGGTGGTGCGAAGAGAGGATAAGGAGGAAATCCTGGGAATGCCTGACCTGAAGATACCTCCAATCAGTGCAGTACCGTGAAATTAAGTGCCAGCTTTTAGCTACACATGAATTATAGCCAACAAACAGACACATCTTGATCGGAGTAAAGGAGTGCTGATGCTCCCTTCATACCCTTTCCCTCAAAGATAAGAGCCTAAAAATTCGGTTGCTTTGCGGGAGGTTAGTGGCGGCGGTAACCGTTAGCGCCCTGTAGCGCTGCGCCGCCAGCGATGATGTCATCGCCGTGCGCAGCGCCCCGCTCGCGCCCTGGCTGCGATCTTCAGTCGCGCCCCCTGACTTACCGCCGGACGCTATGTCCGACAGGGTCAGGGGGGGCCTACCTGCAGCTGGATCGGCGCTAATTAAAGGGGAGGTGCCGGGTGGCCATTTTTGTCGCTGGCTGTCTGCCAGCACCTGCTCCTGTTGCCGTCCCCGGCCTCCTGATCAGCCCCCCCGCGGAGCGCCGGCTGTGCTCCGTGAGTGCTGGTCTCTTTTGCCGGCACTCCCGATCCCTGGTGGCTTAGCTGGGCCCCAGGTCGCGCTACGCAAGGCCCCTCCCCTTTAAAAAGGAGGGGAAGGCCTGCAGTACCGCGGCGCGACGTGCCGTGATATTGACTCGCAGCGCCCCAAGAGGGAGGTGGGGCGCTTCCAGTAGCAGCCCGCTTCCCTCTTGGGGCACTACCGATGAATTTCGACGGTAGCTAATTTTTTTGGGGCACTAAAAGTAGCGCCCCGGCAAAGGTAGCGCCCCAAAGGGGGCGCAACTTAATTTTTCCCCCAAGTTGTTCATCCTGCTATTCTTGGAAGAACCCAGTGAATTTGCCTTGTATCAAAGAGCCAGGCACAGCAGTCAGGATCATGCCTGAGATGTTGCCTGTCCAAGTCCTATTAGACAAGACCAGAGCTGGAATGGGGGGGCTATAATAGCTATATACACAAAGCTTGCATTTTGTTATGGGTGTGTTGCTGCAGAGAAACTACGAACAGAACTGTTAGGAACGTCTCAGAGGATGGTGTCTCAGGCGGTATTTGTGACGGGTGCTTTGGCAAAAGAGTTTGCCAGCTGAAGTGAGTTCCCCCTGTTGCCTGTCAAAATTCTGCCGCAGTCCCTACAGTCAGTCAGTATCAAGCTGCAGGCGGCTGCCTCTAGTGATTGGGAATGAGTGCTCCAAAGGCACTGATAACAATCTTGGGCACCAGTCGAAGACGTCACTAGTTTAGACCCTCTAGAGGGTAATCATATGTGGCTGCGCTCCTGACAGAGCGTCACACACTGGGAGCGGAGATCCGAATATTGGGCACAAAGCAAAATGTGGCTGTTCTGCAGCCACTCTAATCTTCCACCAATGAAAAGTAATCCCTCCACGCCAAATATGTGTTACATAGAAACATAGAAGATAGGAGCAGGAGTAGGCCATTCGGCCCCTCGAGCCTGCTCCGCCATTCAATGAGATCATGGCTGATCATCCAAATTCAGTACCCTGTCCCTGCCTTCGCCCCATATCCCTTGATCCCTTTAGCCTTAAGAAATATATCTAACTCCTTCTTGAATATATTTAATGAATTGGCCTCAACTGCCTTCTGTGGTAGAGAATTCCACAGGTTCACTACTCTCTGGGTGAAGAAATTCCTCCTCATCTCAGTCCTAAATGGCTTACCCCTTATCCTTAGACTGTGACCCCTGGTTCTGGACTCCCCGCCATCGGGAACATCCTTCCTGCATCTAGTCTGTCCAGTCCTGTTAGAATTTTATAAGTTTCAATGAGATCCCCTCTCTTTCTTCTAAACTCCAGCAAGTACAAGCCCAATCAACCCAATCTCTCCTCATACGTCATTCCTGCCATCCCAGGTATCAGCCTGGTGAATCTTCACTGAACTCCCTCCATGGCAAGAACATCCTTCCTCAGATAAGGCGACCAAAACTGCACACAATACTCAAGATGTGGTCTCACCAAGGCCCTGTACAACTGCAGTGTTCTTGCTGTGCGCCGCTGTGTGAACAGGAAGATTTACCCCTCTGCTCCTTCGGATGAGAGAGACGTTAAACAGCTCCCGTTTGCTGGAGGAGGAGGATGCTGAAGATCGCAAGGTACTGTTCAAAGAAGACAAGGGCCAACATTTTCCTCTCAGCCAGCACCACCAAAGTAGATTAACTGATCTCATTGCTGTGTGGCTGGCACAGAGTGACTCTCACATCTGCCTGGCTAAGAGTCACTGCAAGTCAAAAGTAATTCATCGTGTGAGGTACTTTGAGACGCTGTGACAATATAACGAGGTGGCGTAGAGATGCAAGCATTTCATTTTATTTTTGGCTGCACCACAGCAGATGCAGAACCTGGAGGGCGAGCAGGTTTGTGACTCGTGCTGGGAGGAGGTTGAGGGAGTCACGAAATGACCCAGACAGACACAGCTGTGTAACGTGAATCAGCTTAGAACCAGGCTCAGCAGGGGCAATCGGTCTTGGAATGAAACGTATTTCACACACTGCCTTGTTAAAATTGGAGAGTCAGTCCAGAGCCAGAGAGAGAGAGAGAGAGAGAGAGGGGGCGGGAGGGGGGGAGGGAGAGAGGGGGAGGGAGAGAGGGGGAGGGAGAGAGGGAGGGAGGGAGAGGGAGGGAGGGAGAGAGGGAGAGGGGGGGAGAGAGGGGGGGGAGAGGGAGGGGGGGAGGGAGGGGAGGGAGGGGGGGAGGGAGGGGGGAGAGGGAGGGGGGAGAGGGAGGGGGGAGAGGGAGGGGGGAGAGGGAGGGGGGAGAGGGAGGGGGGGGAGGGAGGGGGGAGAGGGAGGGGGGGGAGGGAGGGGGGAGGGAGGGGGGAGGGAGGGGGGAGGGAGGGGGGGAGGGAGGGGGGGAGGGAGGGGGAGAGGGAGAGGGAGGGGGGAGAGAGGGGGGGAGAGGGGGGGGAGAGGGGGGGGAAGAGGGGGGGAGAGGGGGGGGAGAGAGGGGGGGGAGAGAGAGGGGGGGGGGAGAGAGGGGGGGAGAGAGGGTGGGGGGGAGAGGGGGGGGAGAGAGAGGGGGGGAGAGAGAGGGGGGGGAGAGAGGGGGGGGAGAGAGGGGGGGAGAGAGAGAGGGAGGGAGGGAGTGATGGATGGATGGACACAGACAGACAGACAGCTAGCTAGATAGATAGCTAGACAGACAGACAGACAGACAGACCAGATAGATAGACAGGCAGACAGACAGATAGATAGACAGACAGACACAGACAAATTGATAGATAGATAGATAGATAGATAGATAGACACAGACAGATAGATAGACAGATAGATAGACAGACAGATATAGATACTGTAGACAGATAGATTGATTGATTGATTAATTTCACCCCTTGTTCTGGATTCCCCCATCAGAGGCAATAGATTTTCTTTATCTACCCCTATCATATCGTTTTATCCTTTTAAACACCTCGATTAGGCCACCCCTCAACTATATTACTTACGTCACTCACAAGAAATCTCAGGCCTGAACCGCTCAACTAGACAGATTTCCAGTACATTTAAGAGGACGGCTCCCTCCCCCCACCCCGTCCCCCCACCTTACCCCCATCACCTACCTAGGCCGAGTGTGAGCTGGGCACTACACGACACGGTGCCAAAGGGATTGGTGGCTGTGCAAGTAAACCTTCCGGCATCTTCCGCAAAGGATTCGGCAATCACGAGAGTGCAGATTTCTTCTGCTGAAAGAATCAAGACAGTCGTGTTTCAGTACAACTTCCGTATAACCTTTGCGCAATGCCCTGCTCATAGATGGGATTACAGGTAGTCGAAAGTTTTATTAGTATGTTCAACCAGGAAGCTCAGCACGTTTCACAAACAAAAAGTTGAATTTGTGTATCACATGCATGCAGAGCCCTCACAATGTGATGCTTATTCCCATCCATTTCTCTCCAGACCAGGGTGTCTCTACCTATAGGGTGAGCTAGACTATCAGCTGAGTGAGGCAACCCCGGTACATTTAACTTTAGATTTTAAGAGCATTGACGCATTCAGTCGCAGGGCAGGATCGGGGTTGACTATATATGGTAGTCTACGGTACATAGGATTCCATAGGATATCCGGCACAGAAACAGGCCATTCGGCCCAACCAATCCATGCCGGCATTTATGCTCCACTCGAGCCTCCTCCCGTCTTTCCTCATCTAAATCTATCAGCATAACCCTCTATTCCCTTCTCCCTCATGCTTGTCCAGCCTCCCCTTAAATGTATCTATCCTATTCGCTTCAACCACTCCCTGTGGTAGCGAGTTCCACATTCTCACCACTCTCTGGGTAAAGAAGTTTCTTCTGAATTCCCTATTGGATTTCTTGGTGACTATCTTATATTGAAGGCCCCTAGTTTTGTTCTTCCCCACAAGTGGAAACATTCTCTCTGTATCCACTCTATCAAAACCTTTCATAATTTTAAAGACCTCTATTAGGTCACCCCTCAGCCTTCTTTTTTCAAAAGAGACCCAGCCTGTTCATCCTTTCCTGATATGTTTACCGTCGCATTTCTGGTATCAACCTTGTAAATCTTCTCTGCACCCTCTCCAGTGCCTCTATATCCTTTTTATAATATGGCGACCAGAACTGTACGCAGTACTCTAAGTGTGGTCTAACCAAGGTTCGATACAGGTTTAGCATAACTTCCCTACTTTTCAATTCTATCCCTCTAGAAATAAACCCTAGTGCTACTGAACCTCCAAAGTTATCTCAATGTCCCAGTTAAGTGGATGAAGCGCAATTTGCTTCTTTCTATAATCTAAGGAAAGCCAGTCAGTGATGGGGGGTTATTTATAACTGATGGCCTTGGTTGCTTTCCCCCCGCCTCGTTCCTCTCCTGAAGGCTCTGAACAGGAGGAGGCCATTTGGCTCCTCGAGCCTGCTCCGTCATTCAATTAGATCATGGCTGATCTGCACCTCAACTCCATTAACCCGCCTTGGTCCCATATCCCCTAATACCCTTACCTAAGAAAAAAATCTATCAACCTCAGTTTTGATATTTTCAATTGACCCCCCCAGCCTCAACAGCTTTTTGGGGGAGAGGGTTCCAGATTTCCACTGCCCTTTGTGTGAAGAAGTGCTTCCCGACAGCACTAGCTCTACTTTTATGGTTATTTCATAAGAACATAACATAAGAACATAAGAAGTAGGAGCAGGAGTAGGCCATATGGCCCCTCGGGCCTGCTCCGCCATTCAATAGGATCATGGCTGATCCGAACCTAGACTCACGTCCACTTCCCTGCCCTCTCCCCATAACCCTTAATTCCCTTATCTGCTAGGAAACTGTCTATCTCCGTTTTAAATTTATTTAATGTCGCAGCTTCCACAGCTCTCTGAGGTAGTAAATTCCATAGATTCACCACCCTCTGAGTGAAGAAGTTTCTCCTCATCTCAGTTTTGAAACGGCAGCCCCTTATTCTAAGATTATGCCCCCTAGTTCTAGTCTCACCCATCAGTGGAAACATCCTCACCGCATCCACCCAATCAAGCCCCCTCACAATCTTATATGTTTCATAGTAACATAGAGATAGGAACAGGAGTAGGCCATTCGGCCCTTCGAGCCTGCTCCGCCATTCAATGAGATCATGGCTGATCCTCGTCTGAGATCATAGCTGATCTTACCAGTTCAGTACCCTGTCCCCGCCTTTTCTCCGTAACCCTTAATCCCCTTAGCCTTCAGAAATATATCCAATTCTCTCTTGAAAATATTTATTGAATTAGCCTTCACAGCCCTCTGTGGCAGGGAATTCCACAGGCTCACCACTCTTTGAGTGAAGAAATTCTTCCTCATCTCTGTTTTAAATGATTTGCCCGCTATTTTTAGACTGTGGCCCCTGGTTCTGTGCTCCCTGGCCATTGGAAACATTCTCTCTGAATTCAGCCTGTCCAGGCCTGCCATAATTTTATATGTTTCGATGAGATCCCCTCTCAATCTTCTAAACTCCAGTGAGTACAAGCCCAAACTATTTAATCTCTCTTCGTAGGTCATTCCCGCCATTCCAGGTATCAGCCTGGTGAATCGCCGTTGCACTCTTTCCATGGCAAGAACATCCTTCCGCAGATGGGGCGACCAAAACTGTACACAATACTCCAGATGCGGTCTCACCAGCACCTTGTACAGCGGTAGTAAGGTATCCCTATTCCTATACTCAAACCCCCTTGATATGAAGGCCAACATACCATTTGCCTTCTTAATCGCCTGTTGCACCTGCATGCTCTCCTTCAGTGACTGGTGCACAAGAACACCCAGGTCCCTCTGCACTTCCCCATCTCCCAATCTATTGCCATTTAGATAATAATCTACCCTCCTGATCGCCTCTCATTCTTCTGAATTCCAATGAGTAGAGGCCCAACCTACTCAACCTTTCCTCATAAGTCAACCCCCTCATCTCTGGAATCAACCGAGTGAACCTTCTCTGAACTGCCTCGAGAGCAAGTATATCTTTTCTTAAATATGGAAACCAAAACTGTATGCAGTATTCCAGGTATGGCCTCACCAGTACCCTGTATAACTGCAGCAAGACTTCCCTGCTTTTACACTCCATCCCCCTTGCAATAAAAGCCAAGATTCCATTGGCCTTCCTGATCACCTGCTGCACCTGCATTCTAACCTTCTGTGTTTCATGCACCAGGACCCCCAGATCCCTTTGTACTGTAGCACTTTGCAGTTTCTCTCCATTTAGATAATAACTTGCTCTTTGATTTTTTCTGCCAAAGTGCATAACCTCACTTTCCAACATTATATTCCATCTGTCAAATTTCTGCTCACTTAGCCTGTCTATGTCCTTTTGCAGGTTTTTTATGTCCTCCTCATTCACTGCTTTCCCTCCCATCTTTGTATCGTCGGCAAACTTGGATATGTTGCACTCGGTCCCTTCCTCCAAATGTCCCCTTTGTTCTGGACTCCCCCTACCAGAGGAAATAGTTTATCTCTATCTACCCTATCAATTCCTTTAGTTATCTTCATCACTTCAATTTGATCACCCCTTAATCTTCCGGACTCAAGGGAATACAAGCACGTTTGGCTACAGTCTGACGAGCCTCCCTCAAATGGCCATTCTTCAGACGTGATCTTGGCTGTCAGGAGGCAAATGCAAGCAAGCCAGACCTTGTCCATGACACATTCATGTTTTCCAACAACGCTCTGGAGCAGTACCCTGGCAGAGTTTAAAGCGGGTTTCAAATTAGCTTTTGTACGTAACCTTCCAACGAAAGTATCCTAACTTGGCTCAACTCGGGCAGTTATTTATCAGAGATAAGCAGCAGAGAGAGAAGATCTTCCCAGCTGAAGATACTAGGCAGACACCATCGTTGTTCAAGCATTCGGCTACACTAAGGGTTAGCGCTACCCAGGGACCTTACCAGGTTCAACAGCTGATCGAGGCTCTGAGGGTCACACCGGGAGCAGGGTACATGGAACAGAAAACCAACAACAGTAAATTAGCTTGCATCCTTTCTAAATGAAAAAGCTCAACATTTGAGGGTGGAGTTTCCGCTTTGAGCGCAGTCGGCGATGCGGGCGCAAATTGCGCCCAAAATGGGGCTAGTTTTGAGTCGTGTTGTTTTTCCCTCGACTTTCTGATCAAACTCACTTGCATATCATCGGAAGTTAAATCTGTCATGAACCGACGCAATCTGGCAACGTTTTGGAACATTGGGCTAGATATTCACCTCCTTTGCGACTCCCGTTAGCGATAACGGGTGGTAACGGGGCGCTACCGGCTTTGCCACTGGGCATGGCGAGAGTACCGATGCCCGCGAAGTTCCCGTCGAGGTTTGCAGCAGCGGCTACCCCAAGCGCCATGATTTCCCGCGCCCGGAGATTGTGATGTTATTGTGCTGCGCAGCGTCCCGGACTCGAAATTCGACAACACCGACAGCTGCGGGAGGCATCGTCGGGGAGGCCGGCCGCTTCGGGGAGCGGTGTTTAAAGGTGATGATGGTTGCGTGAAAAAAAAAAATCTTCTTAATGCCGTACGTCCATTTTACAGAATTTTCTTCGGCCGCGATCGATCAGCCCGGTGCTCTGCTCGAGTGCTTGGGGCTGATCGTGCGGGATCGCGGCTGCCATCGGCGATGAGGGAGCTGGTTTCAATGCGGAGCCGGCAGCGACGGCCCTTTCCCTTTAAGGGAGGGAAGGAGCCTCCATTCCCGGCAGCGCTGCCCTCAACATTGGGCAGCGCTGCACTGCTACCGCCCCTCCCGCCGGGTTTAGCGCTCCAAGCGAAGTGGTAGCGCTTGATTTAGCGCTCCACCTCCTTCCTGGAGCGCTACAACTGAATTTCGTGGGAGCCTATCATCATTAGCGCCTGGCGCTAATTTTTCAGCTTTCGAAGTTTTAGCGCCCCAATGATTTTCTCCCGCTAAGATTTTTAAAAAAAAATTTGCTTTAAAAATTATTACTTGATATATTTAAGAGTGGTAACTAGGTGTAGTTTGATTAATATTTAACTGGACCAGCCACATAAATACTGTGGCTACAAAAGCAGGTCAGAGGCTGGGTATTCTGTGGCGAGTGTCTCACCTCCTGACTCCCCAAAGCCTTTCCACCATCTACAAGGCACAAGTCAGGAGTGCGATGGAATACTCTCCACTTGCCTGGATGAGTGCAGCTCCAACAACACTCAAGAAGCTCGACACCATCCAGGACAAAGCAGCCCGCTTGATTGGTACCCCATCCACCACCTTAAACATTCACTCCCTCCACCACCGGCGCACCGTGTCTGCAGTGTGTACCATCTACAAGATGCACTGCAGCAACTCGCCAAGGCTTCTTCGGCAGCACCTCCCAAACCCGTGACCTCTTCCACCTAGAAGGACAAGGGCAGCAGGTGCATGGGAACACCAGCACCTCCAAGTTCCCCTCCAAGTCACACACCATCCTGACTTGGAAATATATCGCCGTTCCTTCATCGTCGCTGGGTCAAAATCCTGGAACTCCATCTCTAACAGCACTGTGGGAGCACCTTCACCACACGGACTGCAGCGGTTCAAGAAGACAGCTCACCACCACCTTCTCACGGGCAAATAGGAACGGGCAATAAATGCCGGCCTTGCCAGCAACACCCACATCCCACGAACAAATAAAGAAACAATACAGCTGAAAATCGGTTTATCACAAAAAAATAAGCATTTTTAATCAGAATGTCTAGTTCACTACCTCTGAGTAAGCTGATTTTAAATAACTGAAAATGACAACAAAATATACTATAGCGAACCATTTGCTAGTTACATTGGGGTACAGTAGTCAGTTTCTTAGTAAATTAAGAAAAAAATTATATTCAAAAGTTTTTATAAAGTTCCTATTGGTGTCCTTGCGCCAAAAAACCCCCCAGCTTAATTCAAAGAGCCTCCTCAAAGGCTGGCAAACGAGCGCAGTTAGCGGAAGATCGCCATGGTGATTAATGCGACGTGGGGGCACGGACAGATTTGTGGGCGGGGCCGGCTTCCAGCGCAATGTTTTTTTAAACTAGCGCGAAAGATCGCGGAGACTTGATTTTCGCCGAATGCAATTTGCGCTTAAAATTCCGCGATCTGGCGCATTGGTTTGGCCAATTTCAGACGCATTGTGCCGACAGAACCAGCACGATTGAGCGGAAACTCCGGATCTTGATATTTAATGGCGCCCATTACTTTTCTGAAGGAGCCGGAAATCTGGCGAGTCTTCAATCTCTGTTCCTTGCCTCAGCCATTGGACTTTAACAGGAGGGGTCCCCTTGACTCGACATTCCAGCACCACAACCTGCCCCTCTGACGCAGTGATGTCTTGTAAGACCTGCAGTGAGACAAGGGTAATCTTCAGTGTCCACTTTACTGCTCTTTTCAGTATTACGACTTATCGTCCCATAAAGTGTGGGTCTACTTTTGTGGTGACCATCAAAATTCCAGCTAAGCCCCTCCCAGCCCCAGAAAAAGAAATTCTGCCTTTTAATACTCAGTGGGTAGCGCTCTCGCCTCTGAGGCAGAAGTCTGTGGGTTCAAGCCCCACTCCAGAGGCTTCAGCACAAAAATCCAGGCTGACACTCCAGTGCGGTGCCGAGGGAGTGCTGCAATGTCGGAGGTGCCGTCTTTCGAATGAGACGTTAAACCGAGGCTCCGGCTGCTCTCTCAGGTGGACGTAAAAGATCCCGTGGCACTATTTCGAAGAAGAGTCAAGACGTTCTCCCTGGTGTCCTGGCCAACATGTCTCCCCCAAACAACATCACTGCTGTGGGATAACAACAGAAAAAGCTGGAAACACTCAGCAAGGTCAGGCAGCAGACAGACCTGAAACGTTAACTCTGTTTTTCTCTCTGCACGGATGCTGCCCTGGCCTGCTGAGTGCTTCCAGCGTTTTCTGTTGTTATTTCAGATTTCCAGCATCCGCAGTATTTTGCTATTGGAGCACTGTTGTGGGACCTTGCTGTGGATGGGGAAATCGCCATTACAATATCAGGAGCACAGCAACAACCCAATAGGAATGGGCTGGGATGCCAATCCTGCTATGGCCCACGGGCTATGGTCCATGGGTTTTGGTAAAATCGCTTCGTAGAAAATCCGAGGAAGCACGTCAGCCCGTGTATAGGATGGCCCCTCTTAACTCTAGCCCCAACTAAGCACATCAATTTCTAGTCTTCATATGTGGTATTTTAAGAGCATGGTGTATATTCTAACCTTTCCCGCCCAGGGCGGGTGGGCAGTTAAAATTAGCAGGTCCCTTACCCGCTTGACTCCGCAACCATTTCTGCTATTAACCTTGCAGGGTTTAGCAGGAGGCTGAAGCAACCTTATGTGAATGGGGGTCTTAGTATGTCAATAGGACCCCAATACAGTTTTAACCGGACCTTCGTGGGGAAACCACAGCAGATTTTCCTGCTTGGCAGAAGATGATCCGCTGCTGGTCTGAAGAGCTCAGGTTAAGTCTTAACAACTTGCATTTATATAGCGCCTTTAACATAGTAAAACGTCCCAAGGCGCTTCACAGGAACGTTCTCAGACAAGTTTTGACACCGAGCCAAGTAAGGAGATATTAGGGCAGGTGACCAAAAGCACGGTCAAAGAGGTAGATTTTAAGGAGCGTCTTAAAGGAAGAGATACAGAGAGCAATGTTCCCTGGAATTTTGTTTTAGCCCCTTTAATGGGCTGCCCGGCCCATTCAAAACTTTTTCAATGTAGAAGCCGGCTCACCAGCTGCATGGGACCCCTGGAGCGCTGCGCGGCTGCACAGCTTAAAGGAAACATTGGTAGAGAGGCGGAGAGGTTTAGGGAGGGAATTCCAGAGCTTGGGGCCCAGGCAGCTGGAGGCACGGCCGTCAATGCTGGAGCGGTTAAAATCGGGAGATGCGCAAGAGGATCCAGAATTGGAGGAGGTTAGAGAGATCTCGGAGGGTTGTAGGGCTGGAGGAGGTTACAGAGATGTCGGAGGGTTGTAGGGCTGGAGGTGGTTACAGAGATAGGGAGGGGGGCGAGGCCATGGAGGGATTTGCTTTCCATTGAGGGGCTAGGAGGAGCAGGAGTGCGTCAGCTCTGCTGGTTTTTGACCAGTTTCAAGTGGCCTGATGCATTTTTTTAGGCTGAAGCCAGGGGCGTCTCTAGAGCCCCCCCAACCAATATGGTATCTGATGCTGTTCGGCGCCGGAGATTGGCTCCCTAAATTGGATCTCTGTGCCCCTGGCTTTCCCCCCACAAAACGAGTGCAATGAGGCCCAATTTTGCTCCCTGTAGAGTCCAGCTTTGGCCAGCGTGCACAGAAGAAGCAGGTCCCTCCAATGAATCGGATTAAAGAACTGAAAAGGTCTTAATCTCTCTTCATACCTCGTTGATTTCAGGGAGTTAGACCTGTACTTAAATGGATGGGTGGGTGGAGAGAGAGGCGTGGGGTGGGTGGGAAATCAAAATCAAAATTGCTGACCCAAGCTTCTAAAAATCACGGAGAATTGACGGGATGGGCGGTGGTCTTTGTGCGAAACCGACCGCGAAATCGGCAGGGTTATAAACCGAGGGAAAGCACCGGCAAAATAAGCATCTCAGAGTGAGATCTTCACATCGACACAACGAATGTGGGGCTGAGTGAAGCAACAAGAGAAAGAAACCACATTTGTGATAGTGAAAGGTACATGGGCATGGTGCCAAGGCAGGAACTAACACCCCAGCTTGGAATCCAACCTGAAAACAATGAAGAGATTGTTACTGAGTCACCAGACCAATTCTGCAGGAGAAGCATGTGGGTTCGTGTGTCTGTATTATCCAGCTCTAATTCTCTCAGGTTTTCCGAAATGCCTACCCTATAACGTCAATCATTGTCCTGCACAGACTGACTTCCTGTTAAAACAGTGATCAACAGATGCCCCAATGTTTATAAAAGCCATCTGCACTCTTATGGAAGCTAGAAGTTAAAGATCCGCTTACAGTTTCTGAAAATACATTAAGAATCTGAAACACCAGTGATGTCTGAATTGTATCCCCACATCGCTTCTTTCTTTCTTGTCAAATGTTTTGTCTTAAATCACTCCTGTGCAGCGCCTTGGGACATTTTACTACGTTAAAGGCGCTATATAAATACAAGTTGTTGTTTCTCTTTCATCTTTCTATCTTTATCTTTCTTTTCATTTTTCTGTCTTTTTTATCTTTATTTTTATTTTTCATCTTTCTATCTTTCTTTCATCTTTCTATCTTTCTTTCATCTTTCTATCTTTTTTTATCTTTTCATCTTTCTATCTTTCTTTGTTCTTTCTTTCATCTTTCTATCTTTATCTTTCTTTTCATCTTTCTATCTTTTTTATCTTTTTATTTTCTTTCATCTTTCTATCTTTATCTTTCTCTCTTTTCATCGTTCTATCTTTTTTATCTATCTTTCTCCTCGGGCACTGTCAGGGTTCTTGCTGACTGACTGAAAGCTCTGGCGAGGGCCGGGTCCGGGGTGAAGGGTCAGGGTCCGGGGTGAAGGGTCCGGGGTGAAGGGGAAGGGGCCGGGTCCGGGGTGAAGGGGGGCCCACAGACCCGTTTCCGCAGCATCCTCCCGCACTAAGTTGCAGCAAAGCAACTTGTTTGTCCCTCCTGACCCCAGCGACCCCGGTTAAACCAACCCCCCCAAAAAACGGTCCCTGCTGGACCTTCTTGCACGACCGGACACAAATCTTGACAAGTTTACAGGTTAATTGTTTTTTAGTTGTTGACTGAAAGGGATGATAAAAAAGAACGACCTTTGAAAACGCAGGTGGCGAGACTCCATTCTGGACTTGAAGGCAAGGCGTGGGACTCTGGACCTTAAATTTAAAAGAAAAGAAAGGACAAGTAAAAATTAAAACGTATTGTCAGCGGGCCAACCAATTTGAGGCTGTCGCACAACTCGAATCGAAGCAGCTTTTAACCTTTCGACAGCAGCCAACGCCGCCTCTTACTTTATAATTACTGACAGGAAGATTTCTACCGCTGCTGGTTTACTTAAAGCCGTCAACATGATTAAAGTCTACAAGTCGGGAGCGTACTCCGGCATTGCCCCTCGGTTTGTTAACTAAAATTACATGTTAGGGTACAAGCCAGCTTAAATACAAGACGCGTCTTCGCTGTAAACAACTTAATGACGCGTCGTAAACAAACGGGGTAAAACTACAGGGCGAAACAGCTCGCAGGATGGCCTCGTAACAGAACGGCTCCTGTAGCAAAGCAGTCACGGATTAGAAACATAGAAACATAGAAGATAGGAGCAGGAGTAGGCCATTCGGCCCCTCGAGCCTGTTCTGCCATTTGATGAGATCATGGCTGATCATCCAAATTCAGTACCCTGTCCCTGCCTTCTCCCCATATCCCTTGATCCCTTTAGCCTTAAGAAATATATCCAACTCCTTCTTGAATATATTTAATGAATTGGCCTCCACTGCCTTCTGTGGTAGAGAATTCCACAGGTTCACCACTCTCTGGGTGAAGAAATTCCTCCTCATTTCAGTCCTAAATGGCTTACCCCTTATCCTTAGACTATGACCCCTGGTTCTGGACTCCCCGGCCATCATAAACATCCTTCCTGCATCTAGTCTGTCTAGTCCACAGGACCTTTCCTCCTTTGCATTTAATACTTGACAAACTGAAGCACAGTGACACCAGCGGGCCTCTTCGGTTTCAGTCTATACTCCAACCATATGACGGAGCATAACCCCAGTCATTTTAGTTGACTAAAAATAGAACCGCATGACTAGAAGGGGCCATTATACTGCGCCGCATGTCCCTTTGGTACCCAAGAATGGAGGGTCAGCAACAATCATTGGTGATCTATTTTTTAATGACAGCACTGTACCCTTCTAACAGGACTAGACAGACTAGATGCAGGAAGGATGTTCCCGATGGTCGGGGAGTCCAGAACCAGGGGTCTAAGGATAAGGGGTAAGCCATTTAGGACAGAGATGGGGAGGAATTTCTTCACCCAGAGAGTGGTGAACCTGTGGAATTCTCTATCACAGAAGGCAGTTGAGGCCAATTCATTAAATATATTCAAGAAGGAGTTAGATATATTTCTTAAGGCTAAAGGGATCCAGGGATATGGGGAGAAAGCAGGGACAGGGTACTGAGTTTGGATGATCAGCCATGATCTCATTGAATGGCGGAGCAGGCTCGAGGGGCCGAATGGCCTACTCCTGCTCCTATCTTCTATGTTTTTATGTTTACCCCTCCGACCTCCCCCCCGCACCCCGACCCCCAATTTCCTTTACAAAAAGAAAATACTGCAGATGCTGGAAATCTGAAATAAAAACAGAAAATGCTGGAGATACTCAGCAGGTCATCGACCTTTCAAAGGTCATCGACCTGAAACGTTAACTCTGTTTCTCTCTTCACAGATGCTGCCTGACCTGCTGAGTATCTCCAGCATTTTCTGTTTTTAATCCCCAATTTCCTTTGTTTGGGTCTTCTGAAACCACGCACGAATTTCAGCCAACCCAGTGACACATTTTTAATTTTTTTAATTTTTTTATTCATTGATGGGATGTGGGCGTCGCTGGCTAGGCCTGCATTTAGTGCCCATCCCTAATTGCCCTTGAGAAGATGGTGGTGAGCTGCCTTCTTGAACCGCTGCAGTCCATATGGTGTAGGTACACCCACAATGCTGTTAGGAAGGGAGTTCCAGGATTTTGGCCCAGCGACAGTGAAGGAACGGCGATACAGGTCCAAGTCAGGATGGTGTGTGGCTTGGAGGGGAACTTGTAGGTGGTGATGTTCCCATGCGTCTGCTGCCCTTGTCCTTCTAAGTGGTAGAGGTCGCGGGTTTGGAAGGTGCTGTTGAAGGAGCTTTGGCGAGTTGCTGCAGTGCATCTTGTAGATGGTACACACTGCAGCCATAGTGCGCCGGTGGTGGAGGGAGTGCCAATCAAGCGGGCTGCTTTATCCTGAATGGTGTTGAGCTTCTTGAGTGTTGTTGGAGCTGCACTCATCCAGGCAAGTGGAGAGTATTCCATCACACTCCTGACTTGTGCCTTGTAGATGGCGGAAAGGCTTTGGGGAGTCAGGAGGTGAGACACTCGCCGCAGAATTCCCAGCCTCTGGCCTGCTCTTGTAGCCACAGTATTTATATGGCTGGTCCAGTTCAGTTTCTGATCAATGGTAACCCCCAGGTTGTTGATCGTGGGGGATTCAGCGATGGTAATGCCATTGAATGTCAAGGGGAGATGGTTAGAGTCTCGCTTGTTGGAGATGGTCATTACCTGGCACTTGTGTGGTGCGAATGTTACTTGCCACTTGTCAGCCCAAGTCTGAATGTTGTCCAGGTCTTGCTGCATATGGTCACGGACTGCATCAGTATCTGACGAGTCTCGAATGGTGCTGAACAGTGTGCAATCATCAGCGAACATCCCCACTTCTGACCTTATGATGGAGGGAAGGTCATTGATGAAACAGCTGAAGATGGTTGGGCCTAGGACACTGTCCTGAGGAACTCCTGCAGTGATGTCATGTGATTGAGATGAATGACCTCCAACAACCACAGCCAACTTCCTTTGTGCTAGGTATGATTCCAACCAATGGAGAGTTTTCCCCTTGATTCCCATTGACTTCAGTTTTGCTAGGGCTCCTTGATGCCACCCTCGATCAAATGCTGCCTTGATGTCAAGGGCAGTCACTTTCACCTCACCTCTTGAGTTCAGCTCTTTTGTCCATGTTTGGACCAAGGCTGTAATGAGGTCAGGAGCTGAGTGGCCCTGGCGGAACCCAAACTGGGCGTCAGTTAGCAGGTTTTCCCTCAGGTATTCCTTCTGTCCTGAGATTTACCAGAATGGCACCAGGGATGAGGGACTTTCCAGTTACTAAAAAAAGCTGGGATTGTTCTCCTCAGAGCAGGGAAGGTTTAATAACATTTATGAGGGGTTTTGATAGAGTAAACAAGGAGAAACTGTTTCCGTTGTCCGGAGGGTCGGTAACCAGAGGACACAGATTTGAGATACTTGGCAAAAAAAAAATGTTACGCAGCGAGTTGTTGTGATCTGGAAACACGCTGCCTGACAGGGCGGTGGAAGCAGATTCAATCGTGACTTCCAAAAGGGAATTGGATCCCCAGTCCAGAAACTAAGCACCGAGTCTAGTCTGGAGTGACACTGCACTGCAATATTGAGGGAGTGTTGCATGATCAGAGGTACCAGCTTTTGAATGATGCATTAAACAGAGGTCCTGTCTGCTGATTCAGATGGAAGTAAAAGGTTCCTCCCTTAACCAACATCATCAAAAACAGATTGATGCTCACGGATTTCATTTGCTATTTGTGGGATCTTGCCGTACACAAGTTAAAAACATAGAAAACATAGGAAAATAGGGGCAGGAGTAGGCCATTCGGCCCATCGAGACTGCTCCACCATTCAATATGATCATGGCTGATCCTCTATCTCAATACCATACTCCCGCTCTCTCCCCATAACCCTTGATGCCTTTTGTGTCTAGAAATCTATCTATGTCCTTAAATATATTCAGTGACTTGGCTGCCACAGCCTTCTGTGGTAGAGAATTCCACAGGTTCACCACCCTCTGAGTGAAGAAATTTCTCCTCATCGCAGTCCTAAATGTCCTACCCCATATCCTGAGACTGTGACCCCTCGTTCTAGACCCCCCAGCCAGGGGAAACATTCTCCCTGCATCCAGTCTGTCTAGCCCTGTCAGAATTTTATACGTTTCAATGAGATCCCCTCTCATTCTTCTAAACTCTAGTGAATACAGGCCTTGTCGGCCCAATCTCTCCTCATACGACAGTCCTGCCATCCTAGGAATCAGTCGGGTGAACCTTCGCTGCACTCCCTCTATGGCAAGTATATCCTTTCTTAGGTAAGGAGACCAAAACTGCACACTACTCCAGGTGTGGTCTCACCAAGGCCCTGTACAACTGTAGCAAGACATCCTAGCTCCTGTACTCAAATCCTCTTGCAATGAAGGCCAACATACCATTTGCCTTCCTAACTGCTTGCTGCACCTGCATGTTTGCTTTCAGTGACTGGTGTACAAGGACACCCAGGTCCCTTTGTACATCAACATTTCCCAATCTGTCACCATTTAAATAATACCCTGCCTTTCTGTTTTTCCTACCGAAGTGAATAACTTCACATTTATCCATGTTATACTGCATCTGCCATGTATTTGCCCACTCACTCAACTTGTCTGAATCACCTTGAAGCCTCTTTGCATCCTCCTCACAACTCACAATCCCACCTAGTTTGGTGTCGTCAGCAAACTTGGAAATATTTCATTTGGTTCCCTCATCCAAATCATTGAGATATATTGTGAATAGCTGGGGCCCAAGCACTGATCCCTGCCGTACCCCACTAGTCACCGCCTGCCACCCCGAAATAGACCCATTTATTCCTACTCTCTGTTTCCTGTCTGTTAACCGATTTTCAATCCATTTCCCCACTTAACAACAATGGTTACAGTCCTATAATAGTTCAGTGCCTGTGAAGAATGTTGAGACAACTGCAGGATGTGATGAGGCATCGCACAGAGCAACTTCTTTCCATGCAATTCTTTTCACATGGCGACCAGTTAACGGCCCGTCCAGGTCCTAATATAATTGATCTATTTCGTTAGGGTGGGCACGGGAACATGGGACAGTCCCGGGAACAAGGTGAACATAAAAGCTTTGGTTTGGGACAGCTGCTTCGTAAGGTGGGCTTCCTATTTATATGTCCACTGATAAGCTGCCGTGTGCATTCGGGTTCGGGTAAGCATGCGCATCAAAGTAACAAAGAAAGAACGAACTTGCATTTATATAGCGCCTTTCACGACCTCAGGATGCCCCAAGGTGTTTTCCGCTCAATGAAGTACTTTTTGGAGTGTAGTCACTGTTGCAATGTAGGAAATGCGGCAGCTAATTTGCACACAGCAAGATCCCACAAACAGCATCGTGATAAATGACCAGGCGATCTGTTTTCGGAGTTGGTTGAGGGAATAAATATTTGGGCCAGGACTCCCCCTGTACGTCTTCGAAATAGTGGCCATGGGATCTTTTACGTCCATCCGAGAGAGCAGGCGGGGCCTCGGTTTTAACGTCTCATCTGAAAGACGGCACCTCCTGCAGTGCAGCACTCCCTCAGCACTCAGCCAAGATAAAGGTGCTCAAGTGGGACTTGAACCCATGACCTTTTGACTCCGAGGCGAGAGGGCCACCCACTGAGCCACGGCTCAGGAAAATATAAATGCAATTTTTTTCATGCTGGTTAAGAACACACAACAGGCGTTAGTCATCGGTTGCTCTCACTGAATGTTATATTGTTCACCGTACCTGCGGGGCTGGGATGGAGATGGATTGAACCAGCGTAGAGCGGACCTGCTGCACATCAGCGGCACCTGCTGCCCCTTTTGAGTGATGGGATCCTATCGTCAAGGACACTGAAGTGGTCTTCTTTTGGGACCTTGTGTTTAGGAAGGGGGGAGGGGAAAAAATAATGTTTATACAAATGACATACAACTTCATTACCAGGCAAAACTTGCCAGATGGATCAAGAACTAGACGGAGTTGATATACAGATCAGCCATGATCTAATTGAATGGCGGAACAGGCTCAAGGGGCTGAATGGCCGACTCCTGTTCCTAGTTATGTTTACATAGAAATATGAAAGATCATTTGGCCCACCTGGTCCGTGCCGGTGTTTATGAGCCACACGAGCCTCCTCCCATCCCTCTTCATCTAACCCTATCAGCATAACCTTCGATTCCTTTGTCCCTCATGTGTTTATCTCGCTTCCCCTTAAATGTATCGATGCTATTCGCCTCAACTACTTCCTGTGGTAGCGAGTTCCACATTTGATAGCGCTGTCTGTTTTTAACATCAAGCTTTGTGGCCTGGTAATAACTATGAGAGAGACTGAGGGACCTGGTACCAATTAAATTGATGAGCTAGATGCTTTTTAATGTAGATTAATGAAATATTTGCATCAGAGCAGTGATTCATCGGGACCATGTACAAGTTCCCTCTTAACAGGGAGAGCTCCGCTAACAATACAGGGAATGGTCCAAGTGGAGATCTCCGAAATTAGGCACAGCCTGTAGGATTCGCAAAATTGGATTTCATATTAATAAGGATCAATGGGCAGAAGAGGCCATGATTTTAAAGACTGTTTTAAAAGAAGCCCAGAAAAAGGGGCATACAAAATGGCCGCCGTATCGTGTGACCAGCTCATTGGGACACTTTAAAATGGTTCCTGCACAACCTCAGACAACTATGTGGATTGAACCCATAGCAAGTTCTGGAAGCTGTTTCTGAGAGGACAAAGCCAGACCCACAGGCATGCATATGGATTAGATGCAGATCCACTCAAGATCTGGCTGGAGACAGAGGCCATCTAAATGTTGACCCAGATGAAAGAGACAATAACTTATTCATGAGGACAACACCAAGGGCTCGGTAACAGGATTTAGCACGAAATTAAAAACAATGAAAGCCATTTCAAACCAGAGATGGGCCTGTTACCAGCCGCTTAAAATGATTTAAAATATAATAACTGCCCCGCTGTGCTCAAAGCCCACCAAAAGTTAAAACAAAGACTCAACTGATTTTGGGGGGGAAGTGAAGCCTCAGGAAGAAAGGTATAACTGAAGAGACTTTTCAGCAGTTGAAACAAGCAGAAGCACCGGGTTGGAAGCGACACTCGAGGCAAGCTGAACAAGCAGCTTGGAGGACACGGCAGTGGGACACGACTCGACAGGGGCAATGACCCCAGGGACAGCTTGGACGAGTTGAGACACAGGACCAGGACGCAGCACCCCGAAACGCAACTTGAGGAGGAAGACACAGCTTGGGAGAAGACTTTGGAGGAAGCTTGAATCAACAAGCTCGGACAGTCACAAAGAGAGCGGAGAAAAAGGACAGTTTAAAATCGGACAGTCGTTGCAGCCCCAGCAGCCTCGTTTTCAAAACCTTGCACTTCCTAGTGGGATTGGTGAGCATGTTTCTGGCCCTTCACAATCAGATCTAGTTAGGTTTAATAAGGGGGTGGATTTAAGGGTACAATTAACATGAGTTGTTGTCCTTCGATGTTCCATGTGTTTCTTTATTTCATGATGATCTTTGTAGAGTATAAGATGCCTATATTTGCCTTAGTTAGTATAATGTCGTTATGATTTGTTTGTATTTGTTTTTCCCTCCCATGTACCGTACTCTTGTCTTTGTTGCATTTGATTTGATATTTTTCCATTTGCAATAAAATTTCATTTTTATTCATCAAACTTGGTCTACAAGAGTCTTCTCTGCATTGCACTTCCTGCACCTAAGTCCAGATTATAGAATCTAAGGGGTGAGTGGGTCGAACCACTCAAAAGTTTTACTGTGCAAGAGAGAGAGGCCTCTAGAGAGAGAAACCTCAGGGAAACCTCTCGAGGAAAACCCCTTACAGAAAATGGCGAGCCAGGCAGGAGTCTGGCAGCAGGATTGCAATGTAGTAGATCCAAGTTTGAATGGTCGAAGTGCAATGGATGAGAGGATAGCGGATTATGTTTTTGGGAAGGTAAACCTTACAAAACAGTGGACATCCGACCTATTAAGAGATAGGCGCCCGCTAGACGCAGCCATCAAGTGGACAGAAAGCAAAGAGCACAAAAGTGAAGCCTCAGGAAGAAAGGTATAACTCAGTTAATACAGAATCTATATGGGTGGAGCTAAGAAATAGCGAGGGGCGAAAAACATTAATAGGAGTGGTATATAGGCCTCCAAATAGTAAAATAGAGGTTAGGGAGGGCATCACGAGGGAAATTAGAGAAGCGTGCAATAAGAGCACAGCTGTCATCATAGGTGACTTTAACTTACATATAGATTGGACTAGCCTAATCAGTAAAAATAATGAGGAGGAGGAATTCCTTGAGTGTATAAGGGATGGTTATCTGGATCAATATGTCGAGGAACCAACTCGGGAACAGGCTATATTGGACTGGGTACTGTGCAATGAGAAGGGACTAATCAGTAATCTTGTTGTACGGGGACCCTTGGGTCAGAGCGATCATAACATGATCGATTTCTCACTCGAAATGGAGAGCGAAGAAATTGACTCAGAGACTAAGGTCCTGAATTTAAACAAGGGGAATTATGATGCCATGAGACGGGAACTGAGTAGGTCTGATTGGACAACGTTCCTGGGAGGACTGGAGGTAGATAAACAATGGCAAACATTTAAAGATAGAATGACAAAATTGCAAAAATTGTTTATACCAATCTGGCATAAAAGGAAATCTAAAAAGGTGACTCAACCGTGGATAACAGGGGAAATTAGAGACAGCATAAAATCCAAAGATAGGGCGTATAAAATAGCCAAAAAAAGCGCCAGAGCGGAAGATTGGGAACAGTTTAAGATAGAGCAAAGGAGGGCAAAGGGCATGATCAAGAGGGGCAAAATAGCTTACGAAAACAAGCTGGCGGAAAATATAAAAACTAACTCCAAAAGCTTTTATAAATATATCAAAAGGAAAAGACTGGTGAAAACCAAAGTTGGTCCATTGCAGTCAGATACGGGGGAATATATAATGGGAAATAAGGAAATGGCAGATCAACTAAATGCATACTTTGGGTCAGTCTTTACGAAGGAAGACACAAAAAACCTCCCTGGGATATCGGGAAAAATAGGGACATTGGCAAAGGAGGAACTGACGCAAATCAATATCTCTAAGGATATGGTGTTAAGGAAGCTAAAGGGATTGAAGGTGGACAAATCCCCAGGGCCTGATAACATGCATCCTAGGGTACTGAAGGAGGTGGCCCTAGAGATAGCGGATGCACTAAGGATGATTTTTCAGAATTCATTAGACTCGGGAACAGTGCCGATGGATTGGAGGGTAGCTAACGTTACCCCACTATTCAAAAAGGGGGGTAGGGAAAAAGCAGGTAATTACAGACCTGTAAGCCTTACATCAGTTGTGGGCAAAATGCTGGAGTCCATCATTAAGGATGAAATAGCGGAGCACTTAGCAAATGGGGACAGGATAGGACAGAGTCAACATGGATTTACAAAGGATAAATCGTGCTTGACTAATCTATTGGAATTTTTTGAGGGAGTAACTGGTAGAATAGATGGGGGAGAGCCAGTAGATGTGGTGTACCTGGACTTCCAAAAGGCCTTCGATAAGGTCCCACATAAAAGATTAGCATGGAAAATTGAGGCTCATGGGATAAAGGGGAAAGTTTTGGCGTGGATAGGGAACTGGCTGTCAGATAGAAAACAGAGAGTTGGAATAAACGGCTCATTTTCTGAATGGCAGGCAGTAACAAGTGGGGTACCACAGGGATCTGTCCTGGGCCCCCAGCTGTTCACAATTTACATTAATGACCTGGATCAGGGAGTCGGATGCAGCATTTCCAAATTTGCAGACGACACTAAACTAGGAGCGGGGGTGGGCTCAGAGGAAGAGACCAGGAAGCTCCAGAGCGATTTGGACAGACTGGGCGATTGGGCGGATAAATGGCAGATGCACTATAATGTGGACAAGTGCGAAGTTATCCACCTTGGGTGCAGGAACGGGAGGGCAAATTATTATTTAAATGGCAATAGATTGGGAGAGGGGGAAGTACAGAGAGACCTGGGTGTTCTTGTACACCAGTCACTGAAGGCGAGCATGCAGGTGCAACAGGCGGTCAAGAAGGCAAACGGTATGCTGGCCTTCATAGCAAAAGGGTTAGAATACAGGAACAGGGATACCTTGCTGCAGCTGTACAGGGCACTGGTGAGACCACACCTCGAGTACTGTGTACAGTTTTGGTCGCCTCATCTGAGGAAGGATGTTCTTGCCATGGAGGGGGTGCAGCGGCGATTCACCAGGCTGATACCAGGAATGGCGGGAATGACCTATGAGGAGAGACTATGTAGTTTAGGGATGTACACACTGGAGTTTAGAAGATTGAGAGGGGACCTCATAGAAGTGTATAAAATTCTGACAGGTCTAGACAGACTGGATGCAGAAGGAATGTTTCCCTTGGCGGGTGAGAACAGAACTAGAGGACATAATTTAAGGATAAGGGCTAAACCATTTAGGACAGAGATGAGGGGGAATTTCTTCACTCAGAGAGTGGTGAACCTGTGGAACTCATTGCCACAGAGGGCAGTGTACGCCAGCTCATTAAATATATTTAAGAGGGAATTAGATATATTTCTACGGGCAAAAGGGGTTAAGGGTTACGGAGAGAAGGCGGGGACGGGATACTGAATTAAAGGATCAGCCATGATCTCATCGAATGGCGGAGCAGGCACGAAGGGCCGAATGGCCTACTCCTGCTCCTATCTTCTATGTATCTATGTATCTGTAGAAAAGGCGGTCTGGCTGATGTGCTACAAGAAGCAAGTCCAGCTTTTGGACCAAGTCGTTGTAGCACAGACGGCCCAGATCAAAGGGTTATTAACAGAAGTAGAGGAAAAGGTTGCGGGAGGAAAGAAACTGATTGAATCGCTTAACGCGCTGAATCAGGAACGCCAATCCGTAACTCACCGCCATGAGACCCGGATAGAGTATTTGGAATGTCAGGTCATTGAGGCCAAGGCCAGTGAAGGTAGAATGAAAGAGAGGTGTTTCCGCCTAGCTAAGCATGTAGCGACACAGGAGGAAAGTATCTTGGGGGCCAGGGCAGCTTATAAGATGGCCATGGAGGATAGGTCTGAGAACACCGATCATAGCGCTTGCCACAGGGAGCTAGAGGACCTGAGAACGGCCCTAGCAAAGGCAACCGGCTTGGTGCGTCTCTTAAACCCGCCAGCGAGCCAGTTACTGTTAGCCAAGGAATCTAAAAGACCAATTCCACAGGAAGCAGTTAGGGTACCAACCCCCGAGCCCTCAGCACCTCCCGCCTATACCGAGTCTTGGACTCCAGGGGAGGAACCGGAGAAGTCAGACACAGGGGTTCTTGAGGTAGAGCAACACCAGGTAGTAGGGTCGGGACCGGCGCTGATGTGTCCCACGCGAGACCAGAGGCTCGGTCCGAACGAAGACAATGGCGATGACGGACCCCTCGTGAATCAGATCATAATGCCCCATAGCGCACGACAGCTAAGGGAAATGATCAGTAACATCCCGAAACTCTCCGAGTCAGGAGATCCCTCAGTGCATTTTCGGGACGTGGAGCAGACCGCAGCAGTTAATGACTGCGACGGGGCCGAACTGTCCAAAATGCTGCTGTTCTCCCTGGACAGCTCACTCCTCCAGTGTCTCCCTGACGAGAGCAAGAGAGGGCGAAAAACGTATGAGGAAATACGGGATGAGATCCTGGAGATTATAGGGGAGGGTGACGGAACTCCGTTCCTCCGATTGGAAAGGACGGTACAGCTAGAGGGAGAACCCCCACGGGTTTTCGCCGGGAGGTTGTGGCCAGTGTACCGGCGCAGCTGCCCGGGAGGACCGGACCGGAACGCGCTAAATGATGACCAAAGGGCTCATTGGCTCCGGTGTCTGGTCGCCAATTGCTTGCCGCCGGTGAGGGAGCAGGCCAAAGCATGGTTTGACCCCACGAACCCCCGCTCCACGGAGGACGTAGTACTTGATCAGCTCACGATAGGTTACAGGAACAACAAGAGTAGGGATGTGCCTTCCTCAAAGGGAAAGGTGCATGAGGCGAGGCCTGCAGCTCCTGCTAAAAAGGAATGGCATCAGGAGGGGAATCGCCCTCCCCAAGCTAAGAGCAGTTGTTACGGGTGTGGGAAGGAAGGTCACTGGCGCCGGGACTGTAAAAATCCCTGGAAGGATTTAAAGGGAAAAGCTCCCTCAGCCCCAGCCCAAACGCCCATCCGGGAGAAAGGAGCCGATGTGTCGATCGAGTCAGTTTTAGAGGCAATGCGGTCTCTAATGACCTCGCAGGGGAAGGTGGCAGTCGCCAACGGCCCTGTTGCTCCCTCAGCCCCAACCGATGTGCCCAATTGACTAGAGCCAGCGCAGCCTGTCGACCTGTGTCCCCTAGAAAGACATGCACAGGAAGAGACCTCCTGTAAAATGGAGGAATACCTGCGGTGCCAGGTTGCGGGGGCTAAGTTAGTTGAGCAGGTTTTAAGGGAGGAGAACGCCAGGTTAACAGCGAGGGCTGGTAGTTTAGGGGGTCAGCTGAGGGTTTTTAAAATGGTTCATGACCAGTGTAAACTGTTTAAGCCAGGTGCAAAAGAACCAGCAGGGAAAGCCAGGTCTGAGAGTAAAAGCAATAAGCCTGAGGCAAGTAAAGAGTCACAGACCACACAAGGTGGCATTGCAGCCTGCTTGAGGGGAGGAGCCATCCCGCCCACCTGGGAGGCTTCCCCGATGGCCTGGGACTCGGACGAGGAGGGACCCGAACAGCAAGGTCCCGCCCTCGACACGATTCTGGAGGAGGAGGAGTCGGAGGACGGAGGTTCCGCCCTCGACTCGAGCATGGGGGAGGTAGAAATTGGGGGCAGAGATCCTCCAATTCAATTTCAATTCAATTCAAATCGATTTATTGGCATGATAAGGTACATCTTATGTTGCCAAAGCATCAAAATACATTTATGGTTGAACACATAAACGCAGTTCTATTCATACAGTGTATAAACAGGTATATCCCCGAGTGTATAAATATACATTCGCATTATTTATATATACTCTTTTCTTAGTTTACTGGTTGTCCCTCTGTTCATGGCAAGCTGTAACATAGTGTGCCGCCAGTGTTACACAGCTTCTCTCCTCCCCCAGTAGGTATGGGAGTTTTTGGTTGTCATTCAGATTTCTGAATTCAGGGCATATTTGTGAGAATTTTTGGTAGAAATTCTCCCTGATGCCCTGATATTTTCCACAGGCTGTAAGGACAGGTGGGGAGGAGCCGTCTGCCACAGACCCAATTCCTGAAGGGGCGGAGCCTGAGGGGAGGGAGCCGAAGCCCACAGTCGTGGAAGAGCCACGGGCTGTGAGAGCCAAAGTCCCACCCAAAGGTCCACTCGCCAAGGGAGCCTGCCCAAATCCCAAAGGGGCGGAGCCTGAGGGAAGGGAGCCGAAGCCTACTGTCGTGGAAGAGCCACGGGCTGCGAGAGCTGAGGTCCCACCCGAAGGCCCACTCGCTAAGGGAGCCACGCCCAAAGTACCTTCTCGCAGGTCGGCCCGAATGCCTCAGCCTGTAAAGTCTTGGCCCGAGTCACCCACTCCCAGTAGACACCGACTTCAGAAATCATTAAGAAAGCACAGTCCCCGTTTAACAGCAAAAGGCTGCGGGGAACCAGAGATACAGGTCACTGCAGCCCCGCCACAGAGAGTGGTGAGCTGCAGTCCAGAGCCACAGGTCACTGCAGCCCCGCCACAGGGAGCGGTGAGCTGCAGTCCGATCAGGGATTAGACAAGCCGCCCGGGGATGGGCGGCGCTGTACATAAGTTTAGTTTAAGTTTTAAGGTGATTCGTTGTTTGTACACTGTAAGAAGGTCAAACATTCGCAAAAGTATGAGAATAGAGGGGAATGGAGGGAGCATTATGTGCGGGTAGAAGAAGAGACACCCGTTTAGATTTTGCTGCTCTGTATAAAGTTAAAGTTTCCCTCCCTCCTGTGTTATTTTTTTTGATGTGTATTCATGTGTTTTTGGATTTTCGTATGTATTTCATTTTATTATTGAAGTTTATTAGACGTGATTATTATTATTTGATAATGTGTATGTACTAGGTGATGTAGGGGTATAAGGCCCCCCCCTCCATGCCTGGAAGTAAGTTGTAAGATTTTTTAACTCCAAGGTATTGCCATCTATAGATGCTTAATGTACACTAGATTTTTCTGAAATGGGAAATGCATGTGTTGTGGGGTCATGGATAGGTAAACACTGGGGATGGTTAGATTGTGGAAGGACAGAAAATTTTGCTCACTCGGAATTATGATACTCCAAGCAAGTTACAGTATCATCAGGGGGGAGTGTAGGATTCGCAAAATTGGATTTCATATTAATAAGGATCAATGGGCAGAAGAGGCCATGATTTTAAAGACTGTTTTAAAAGAAGCCCAGAAAAAGGGGCATACAAAATGGCCGCCGTATCATGTGACCAGCTCATTGGGACACTTTAAAATGGTTCCTGCACAACCTCAGACAACTATGTGGATTGAACCCATAGCAAGTTCTGGAAGCTGTTTCTGAGAGGACAAAGCCAGACCCACAGGCACGCATATGGATTAGATGCAGATCCACTCAAGATCTGGCTGGAGACAGAGGCCATCTAAATGTTGACCCAGATGAAAGAGACAATAACTTATTCATGAGGACAACACCAAGGGCTCGGTAACAGGATTTAGCACGAAATTAAAAACAATGAAAGCCATTTCAAACCAGAGATGGGCCTGTTACCAGCCGCTTAAAATGATTTAAAATATAATAACTGCCCCGCTGTGCTCAAAGCCCACCAAAAGTTAAAACAAAGACTCAACTGATTTTGGGGGGGAAGTGAAGCCTCAGGAAGAAAGGTATAACTGAAGAGACTTTTCAGCAGTTGAAACAAGCAGAAGCACCGGGTTGGAAGCGACACTCGAGGCAAGCTGAACAAGCAGCTTGGAGGACACGGCAGTGGGACACGACTCGACAGGGGCAACGACCCCAGGGACAGCTTGGACGAGTTGAGACACAGGACCAGGACACAGCACCCCGGAACGCAACTTGAGGAGGAAGACACAGCTTGGGAGAAGACTTTGGAGGAAGCTTGAATCAACAAGCTCGGACAGTCACAAAGAGAGCGGAGAAAAAGGACAGTTTAAAATCGGACAGTCGTTGCAGCCCCAGCAGCCTCGTTTTCAAAACCTTGCACTTCCTAGTGGGATTGGTGAGCATGTTTCTGGCCCTTCACAATCAGATCTAGATAGGTTTAATAAGGGGGTGGATTTAAGGGTACAATTAACATGAGTTGTTGTCCCTCGATGTTCCGTGTGTTTCTTTATTTCATGATGATCTTTGTAGAGTATAAGATGCCTATATTTGCCTTAGTTAGTATAATGTCGTTATGATTTGTTTGTATTTGTTTTTCCCTCCCATGTACCGTACTCTTGTCTTTGTTGCATTTGATTTGATATTTTTCCATTTGCAATAAAATTTCATTTTTATTCATCAAACTTGGTCTACAAGAGTCTTCTCTGCATTGCACTTCCTGCACCTAAGTCCAGATTATAGAATCTAAGGGGTGAGTGGGTCGAACCACTCAAAGTTTTACTGTGCAAGAGAGAGAGGCCTCTAGAGAGAGAAACCTCAGGGAAAGCTCTCGAGGAAAACCCCTTACAGCCAACAAAATACATATACACGATAAATGGGATCCGTCTGGGAAGACTTGGGCCAGTTTCACTGAGACCTGTTATCAACATACTGGAATGTTTGACACCTCCTGACTCCCCAAAGCCTTTCCACCGTCTACAATCAGTCATGTGATGGGATACTCTTCACTTGCCTGGATGGATATTTCAGTACAAAGGGAACCACTTGGCCCATCGTGCTTGCCCTGCTGCTAGTTCAACAGTAGAGCTATCTATTTTAATCCCATTTCCCCTACTCTTACCACATATCCTTTTTCTTACGTGTTGCGATTAACTCGGATTGTTTTTAAAGAAACCATTGCAGCTGTGAGGAGGGATGATATCTTAGAAGGATCATCCAGCGAGGCCATATGGGTTGAACAGAAAACCTAAAAAGGGGCAGTCACACTGCTGCGAGTGTACTATAGACCCCCAAACAGTCAGAGGCGGAATAGAAGAGCAAATATGTAGGCAAATTTCTGAGACGTGCAAAAATAGGGCAGTAATAGTGAGGGATTTCAACTTCCCTAATATTAACTGGGAGAAACATAGAAACATAGAAGATAGGAGCAGGAGTAGGCCATTCGGCCCCTCGAGCCTGCTCCGCCATTCAATGAGATCATGGCTGATCATCCAAACTCAGTACCCTGTCCCTGCCTTTTCCCCATATCCCTTGATCCCTTTAGCCTTAAGAAATATATCTAACTCCTTCTTGAATATATTTAATGAACTGGCCTCAACTGCCTTCTGTGGTAGAGAATTCCACAGGTTCACCACTCTCTGGGTGAAGAAATTCCTCCTCATCTCTGTCCTAAATGGTTCACCCCTTATCCTTAGACTGTGACCCTTGGTTCTGGACTCCCCCGCCATCGGGAACATCCTTCCTGTATCTAGTCTGTCTAGTCCTGTTAGAATTTTATAAGTTTCAATGAGATCCCCTCTCATTCTTCTAAACTCCAGCGAGTATAAGCCCAATCGACCCAATCTCTCCTCATACGTCATTCCTGCCATCCCAGGTATCAGCCTGGTGAATCTTCGCTGCACTCCTTCCATGGCAAGAACATCCTTCCTCAGAGAAGGCGACCAAAACTGCACACAATACTCAAGGTGTGGTCTCACCAAGGCCCTGTACAACTGCAGCAAGACATCCTTGCTCCTGTACTCGAACCCTCTCGCTACGAAGGCCAACATACCATTTGCCTTCTTAACCGCCTGCTGCACCTGCATGCTTAATAATTAGTGATTAGGGGTAAATTAGTGTGCAAGGTTTAGAGCGAGCAGAATTCTTAAATGTATTCAGGAGAACTTTTTTAGCCAGTATGTAGCAAGCCCAACAAGAGTGGGGGTGGTTCTGGACCTAGTTTTAGGGAATGAAGCTGGACAGGTGGAAAGGGTGCCTGGGCTGGGGAATTTTAGCTATGAGAAAAGATTGGATAGGCTGGGGTTGTTTACTTTTGAACAGAGGAGGCTAAGGGGAGACTTAATTAAGGTATATAAAATTATGAGGGGCCTAGATAGAGTGGATAGGTAGGACCTATTTCCCTTAGCAGAGGGGTCGATAATCAGGGGGCACAGATTTAAAGTAATTGGTAGGAGGATTAGAGAGGATTTGAGGAGAAATCTTTTCACCCAGAGGATGGTGGGGGTCTGGAACTCACTGCCTGAAAGGGTGGTAGAGGCAGAAACCCACATCACATTTAAAAAGTACTTGGATATGCACTTGAAGTGCCGTAATCTACAAGGGTACGGACCAAGTGCTGGAAAGTGGGATTAGGCTGGATAGCTCTTTGTCGGCTGGCACGGACAAGATGGGCCGAATGGCCTCCTTCTGTGCTGTAAATTTCTATGATGCTGAAATGGGTAAGGTAGGGTCCGTGACAGAATGGTTTGCACATGGTCAATAGAAGGAGCAAGCTTGAGGGGGGCAAAAATGGCTTTATTCATAGAAACATAGAAACATAGAAGATAGGAGCAGGAGTAGGCCATTCGGCCCCTCGAGCCTGCTCCGCCATTCAATGAGATCATGGCTGATCATCCAAATTCAGTACCCTATCCCTGCTTTCTCCCCATATCCCTTGATCCCTTTAGCCTTAAGAAATATATCTAACTCCTTCTTGAATATATTTAATGAATTGGCCTCCACTGCCTTCTGTGGTAGAGAATGCCACAGGTTCACCACTCTCTGGGTGAAGAAATTCCTCCTCATTTCAGTCCTGAATGGCTAACCCCTTATCCTTAGACTGTGACCCCTGGTTCTGGACTCCCCCGCCATCGGGAACATCCTTCCTGCATCTAGTCTGGTCCATTCTGGTTTTCACTGATTTCGATATTCTTTAATTTAAAAAAAATGAGGGTAAACACATTCCTCTCCTGTTCTCTAAATTCACATTGATTAAAAAGACAACCTGTTAGTAGGCTGAAGGTTGCAAGAGAGCAGCCTGGACACATTCCTTCCTCTTCTGCATGGAGACAAGTCCCTGACCTCCATTTCACACCTTCTGCAGTGAGGTAGCACACAGGAAACAAGTACAACATCTGGCAACCGCTTCCTGAAATTGGTGGGCCATTGACAAATTCCACCCCCAGTTGTTAAAGACCAATAGACTGATGAACAGCTTGGTAACCTGATCTCCATGAATACAACATACAGAGAGCTAGCATGTAACGGGGGAGCCATGTTAAGACTGTGCTCGAGAGAGAGAGCGAGGCTCCCTGTGTTGCTCGATATTAGTGTCAGCTGTGGCTCAGTGGGCAGCACTCTCGCTTCTGAGTCAGAAGGTTGTGGGTTCAAGTCCCACTCCAGGGACTTGAGCACAAAAATCTAGGCTGACGCTCCCAGTGCGGTTCTGAGGGAGTGCTGCACTGTCGGAGTTGCCGTCTTTCGGGTGAGACGATAAACCAAGGCCCCCGTCTGCTCGTAAAAGATCCCCATGACCACTATTTCGAAGTAGAGCAGGGGAGATGCCCTGGGTCAATATTTATCCCTCAACCAATATAAACAAAAACAGATTATCTGGTCGTTATCACATTGCTGTTTGTGGGAGCTTGCTGTGCGCAAATTGGCTGCTGCGTTTCCCACATCATTACAACAGTGACTACACTTCAAAAATACTTAATTGGCTGTAAAGCACTTTGGGACGTCCGGTGGTCGTGAAAGGCGCTATAGAAATGCAAGTCTTTCTTTCTTCTTTTAGGATGCAATGCACCTATGGAGAAGCAATTCAACCCTTGCAAATCATTCCAATTCCAGTTCAGTGCAAACTGTACAGTTAACCAGATGCTGCCGTGGCTGCTAATGTCACATCATAGAATCATACAGCACAGAAGGAGGCCATTCGGCCCATCGTGCCAGTGCTGGCTCTTTGGAGGAGCTATCCGATTAGTCCCTCTCCCCCCTGCTCTTTCCCCATAGCCCTGTAATTCTTTCCTTTTCAAGTATTTATCCAATTCCCTTTTGAAAGTTACTATTGAATCTGCTTCCACCGCCTTTTCAGGCAGCGCATTCCAGCTCATAACTGCGCAAAAACATTTCTCCTCTTCACCTCTCTGTTTTTTTTTTGCCAATTATCTTAAATCTGTGTCCTTTGGTTACCAACCCTTCTGCCAGTGGAAACAGTTTCTCCCTATCTACTCTATTAATACCCTTCCTAATTGTGAACGCCTCCATTAAATCTCCCCTTAACCTTCCCTGCTTCAAGGAGAACATAAGAACATAAGAATCAGGAGCAGGAGTAGGCCATACGGCCCCTCGAGCCTGCTCCACCATTCAATAAGATCATGGCTGATCATCGACCTCAACTCCACTTTCCCCACCCAATCCCTCTATCCCTTGATTCCCCTAGAGTCCAAAAATCTATCGATCTCAGCCTTGAATATACTCAAAGACTCAGCATCCACAGCCCTCTGGGGCAGAGAATTCCGAAGATTCACAACCCTCTGAGTGAAGAAATTCCTCCACATCTTGGTCTTAAACATAGAAACATAGAAGATAGGAGCAGGAGTAGGCCATTCGGCCCTTCGAGCCTGCTCCGCCATTCAATGAGATCATGGCTGATCATCCAAATTCAGTACCCTGTCCCTGCCTTCTCCCCATATCCCTTGATCCCTTTAGCCTTAAGAAATATATCCAACACTTTCTTGAATATATTTAATGAACTGGCCTCCACCGCCCTCTGTGGCAGAGAATTCCACAGGTTCACCACTCTCTGGGTGAAGAAATTCCTCCTCATTTCAGTCTTAAATGACTTACCCCTTATCCTTAGGCTATGACCCCCTGGTTATAAGAACATAAGAAATATGAGCAGGAGTAGGCCAATCGGCCCCTCGAGCCTGCTCCGCCATTCAATAAGATCATGGCTGATCTGATCCTAACCGCCAATCTACTATCGCAGAACCATCTCCTGAATCTAACAGAATTAGACACACAAAATAGGAGCAGGATCAGGTTACACGGCCCCTGGGCCTGCTCCGCTACCCACAGGGCCATGTCCGATCCGAACCTAGACTTATGTCGAAATTCCTGCCCGCTCCCCGTAACCCTTAATTCCCTTTACTTCTAGGAAACTGTCTATTTCTGTTTTAAATTTATGTAATGATGTAGCTTCTACAGCTTTTTGGGGCAGCATATTTCATGGACCTACCACCCTCTGAGTGAAGTAGTTCCTCCTCATCTCAGTTTTGAAAGATCAGCCCCTTATTCTAAGACTATGCCCCCTAGTTCTAGTTTCACCCATCATCGGGAACATCCTCCCCGCATCCACCCGATCCAACCCCTTCACAATCTTATATGTTCAATAAGATCGCCTCTCATTCTTCTGAACTCCAATGAGTAGAGTCCCAATCTACTCAACCTCTCCTCATATGTCCATCCCCTCATCCCCGGGATTAACCGAGTAAACCTTCTTTGTACTGACTCGAGAGCAAGTATGTCTTTTCTTAAGTATGGACACCAAAACTGTATGCAGTATTCCAGGTGCGGTCTCACCAATACCTTGTACAACTGAAGCAATACCTCCCTATTTTTATATTCTATCCCTCTAGCAATGAAAGCCAACATTCCATTGGCCTTCTTAATCACTTGCTGCACCTGCATACTAACCTTTTGAGTTTCGTGCACCAGGACCCCCAGATCCCTTTGTACTTCAGTACTTTCCAGTTTCTTGCCATTAAGATAATAACTTGCTCTACGATTTTTCCTGCCAAAGTGCATAACCTCACACTTTCCAGTATTGTATTCCATCTGCCAAATCTCTGCCCACTTACTTAGCCTGTCTATGTCCCCTTGCAGGTTTTTTATGTCCTCCTCACTCACTACTTTCCCTCCCATCTTAGTATCATCTGCAAACTTTGATATGTTACACTCGGTCCCCTCCTCCAAATCGTTAATATAGATTGTAAAGAGTTGGTGACCCAGCACTGACTCCTGCGGAACACCACTAGTTACTGATTGCCAGTCTGAGAATGAACCATTTATCCCAACTCTCTGCCTTCTGTTAGATAGCCAATCCTCTATCCATGCCAGAATATTACCCCCAATCCCGTGATTTTTTATCTTAAGCAATAATCTTTTGTGTGGCACCTTGTCAAATGCCTTTTGGAAGTCTAAATACACTACATCCACTGGTTCCCCTTTATCCACCCTATATGTTACTTCCTCAAAGAACTCCAGCAAATTTGTCAAACATGACTTCCCCTTCATAAAACCATGCTGACTTTGTCCTATTAAATTATGATTATCCAAATGTCCTGTTACTGTCTCCTTAATAATGGACTCCAAAATTTTACCTACCACAGATGTTAGGCTAACCGGTCTATAGTTTCCAGCCTTCTGTCTACTGCCCTTTTTAAATAAGGGTGTTACATTAGCAGTTTTCCAGTCTGCCGGGACCTTTGCTGAGTCCAGGGAGTTTTGGAAAATTATTACCAATGCATCCACAATCCCTACCGCCACTTCCCTCAAGACCCTAGGATGTAAGCCATCAGGTCCAGGTGATTTATCCGCCTTGAGTCCCATTATTTTACCGAGTACCACTTCCTTAGTGATTTTGATCGTGTTTAGCTCCTCCCCCCCTATAGCCCCCTGTTTGTCTAGTGTTGGGATATTCTTAGTGTCCTCTACTGTAAAGACTGATACAAAATATTCATTCAGTGTTTTTGCCATCTCCATATTTCCCACCATTAATTTCCCGGTCTCATCCTCTAAGGGACCAACATTTACTTTAGCCACCCTTTTTCTTTTCATATAACTATAAAACTCTTACTATCTGTTTTTATATTTTTTGCTCATTTACTTTCATAATCTATCTTTCCTTTCTTAATCAATCTTTTTGTTATTTTTTGCTGTCTTTTAAAGTTTTCCCAATCCTCTATCCTCCCATTTGATTTGGTTACCTTATATGCCCTTGTTTTTAGTTGAATACTATCCTTAATTTCTTTACTTAGCCACGGATGGCTGTCTTTTCTTTTACACCCTTTTCTTCTCAGTGGAATATATTTTTTTGGAAGTTGTAAAATAACTCCTTAAATGTACACCACTGATCATGTATCGTCTTACCCTTTAATCTATTTTCCCAATCCACTCTACTCAATTCCACTCTCATACCTTCATAGTCTCCTTTATTCAAGCTTAGCACGCTTGTTTGAGATCCAACCTTCTCACCCTCTAATTGAATATGGAATTCAACCATGTTATGGTCACTCATTCCAAGGGGATCATTTACTAGGACATTCTTAATTAATCCTGTCTTGTTACACAGGACCAGATCTAAGGTTGCTTGCCCCCTGGTCGGTTCAGTTACATACTGCTCAAGAAACCCATCCCTAATACACTCAATGAACTCATCCTCAAGGCAGCCCTGCCCAATTTGATTTGTCCAATTAATATGATAGTTAAAATCCCCCATAATTATAGATGTTCCCTTATTACAAGCCTCAACTATTTCCTGATTGATACTCCGTCCAACAGAGTTGCAACTGTTCGGAGGCCTATAGACTACGCCCACTAGTGTTTTTTTCCCCTTATTATTCCTTATCTCCACCCAAACTGTTTCATTATCCTGATCTTTTGACCCAATATCATTTCTCTGTATTACAGTGATTCCTTCCTTTATTAACATAGCCACCCCACCTCCCCTTCCTTCCTGCCTGTCCTTCCTGATCGTTAAATAACCTGGTATGTTTAATTCCCAGGCATTGTCACCCTGCAGCCATGTTTCTGTAATGGCCACAAGATCATACCCATATGTAGTTATTTGTGCCATTAACTCGTCTATTTTGTTACGAATGCTACGTGCATTCAGATAGAGAACTTTCAAATATGTTTTGTGACACTTAGTTCCTGCTTTTGCCCTTTTTATTACTTTACCTTTTACTCCATACCTTCTGCCCCTTCCTGACACGCTCTGGTTTTTAATTTCCCCACTACTACCTAAGTCTATGACCTTCTCTGTTGTCATTTTTATTATTTGCTCTCTAGGAACCTCCCCCCCACTAGTTAGTTTAAAGCCCTCTCTACAGCCCTAGTTATATGATCCGCCAGGACTCTAGTCCCAGCACTGGCCAAGTGAAGCCCGTCCCAACGGAACAGCTCCCTCCTGCCCCAGTACTGGTGCCAGTGTCCCAGGAAGCAAAACCCATTTCTCCCACACCAGTCTTTGAGCCACGCATTTAACTCTCTAATTTTATTTGTCCTAGCCAAATTCGCTCGTGGCTCTTATTACCCTTGAGGTTCTGTTTTTTAATTTGACCCCTAGCTGCTCATACTCCTTTAACAGAACAGGCTTCCTAGTCCTATCTACATCGTTTGTACCAACATGGACCACGACAACTGTATCCACCCACTCCCAGTGCAAGTTTCTTTCCAGCCCAGAGGAGATGTCCTTAACCCTGGCACCGGGGTAGGCAACACAGCCTTCGGGACTCTCGCTCTCGGCTGCAGAGAACTCTATCTATCCCCCTAATAATACTATCCCCTACCACTACAACATTTCTATTTACTGCCCCCTCTTGAATGGCCCCCCGTTCAATGGTGCTGTGGCCAGGTTGCTCATCCTCCCTGCAGTCCCTGTTCCTGTCCCCACAGGGAGTAAGAACCTCGAACCTGTTGGACAAGAGCAAGGGCTGCGGCTCCTCCAGCTCTACCTCCTGGATCCCCGTACCTGCCTCACTCGTAGTCACACCGTCCTGTCCCTGACCATGGGCTACACCTGAATTAATTAACTTCATAGGTGTGACCACCTCCTGATACACAGAGTCCAGGTACTTCTCCCCCTCCCTGATGTGTCGCAGTGTCTGAAGCTCAGACTCCAGCTCATCAACACGGAGCTGGAGTTCCTGTAGCAGCAGACACTTGTCACAGACATAATCACCGTGAGCCTCAATGGGGTTCACCGGCTCCCACATCTCGCAACAGTAACACATCACCTGCTCCATTCTATGTAATTAATTACATTTTTTATTGTTAGTTATGGACACCCTCTGCCCGATTTTAGATGCTAGTATCCCCTTTAATTATTTGGATTTAAATTAAATCAATCCCTGTAGTTACACCAGTTAAATGGTTTACCAACAGTCACTCTGCACCAGAAAGGCCTTATTAACTACAACCTACAGAGTTAAAGTTTGAAAAGAGCACCTAACACCCCACTTACCCTAACTCACACTTACCCAAACTCACAGCACTCTTTCATGACTCGCACTAGGACTGGTCTTTTTATACTGATTGTTTGTTTACAGCCAAATGAGTCACCCCTGCTGATTGGTTAGAAAACTGGTTTCCACTGCCTGCTGTGCCAATTTACTCCTACTGCAGTGTAACCTTGTTTTACTCTTCTTAAACCAACAGAATCCCAAATATTTAACTTTTCCCTTTACTTAAACTGCTTAAGTAATCTTATCATGAATGATTTAAAGAGAAATAACAATTAAAGAACTCTCACACTTACCCAAACTCACAGCACTCTTTGATGACTCGCACTCAGTCTGGACTCCCCGGCCATCAGAAACATCCTTCCTGCATCTAGTCTGTCCAGGCCTGACAGAATTTTATAGGTTTCGATGAGATCCCCTCTCAATCTTCTAAACTCCAGTGAGTATAAGCCCAATCGACACAATCTCTCCTCATACATCATTCTTGCCATCCCAGGTATCAGCCTGGTGAATCTTCGCTGCACTCCCTCCATGGCAAGAACATCCTTCCTCAGGTAAGGTGACCAAAACTGCACACAATACTCAAGGTGCGGTCTCACCAAGGCCCTGTACAACTGTAGCAAGACACCCTTCTTCCTGTACTCGAACCCTCTTGCTACGAAGGCCAACATACCATTTGCCTTCTTAACCGCCTGCTGCACCTGCATGCTTACCTTCAGCGACTGGTGCACAAGAACACCCAGGTCTCTTTGCACTTCCCCTTCTCCCAATCTATTGCCATTCAAATAATAATCTGCCTTCCTGTTTTTGCCACCAAGGTGGATAACCTCACATTTATCCACATTATAGTGCATTTGCCATGTTTCTGCCCAATCACCGAACCTGTCCAAATCGTACTGGAGTTTCACGACATCCTCCTCACAGCTTACCCTCCCACCCAGCTTTGTGTCGTCTGCAAATTTGGAGATATTACATCCAATTCCCTCGTCCAAATCATTAATATATATTGTGAACAGCTGGGGTCCTAGGACCGATCCTTGCAGTACCCCACTAGTCACTGCCTGCCACTCGGAAAACGACCTGTTTATTCCAACTCTTTGCTTTCTGTCCGCCAACCAGTTCTCTATCCAAGTCAATACCTTGCCCCCAATCCCATGTGCCTTAATTTTGCACACTAATCTCTTATGTGGGACCTTATCGAAAGCCTTCTGAAAGTTCAAATACACCACATCCACTGGTTCTCCCTTATCTATTTTACCAGTTACATCCTCAAAAAATTCCAGTAGATTAGTCAAGCATGATTTACCTTTTGTAAATCCATGTTGACTTTGTCCGATCCTGTCACTGCTTTCCAAGTGCTCTGCTATTACATCTTTTATAAAAGACTCTAGCATTTTCCCCACTACCGATGCCAGGCTTACCGGTCTATAATTCCCTTCTTTTTCTCTACCACCTTTTTTGAATAGTGGGGTAACATTAGCTACCCTCCAATCCATGGGTACTGTTCCAGAGTCTATCGAGTTCTGGAAGATGACCAGCAATGCATCTACTATTTCTAGGGCCACTTCCTTAAGTACCCTGGGATGTAGATTATCAGGCCCTGGGGATTTATCGGCCTTCAGTCCCATCAATTTTCCTAACACCATTTCCCTACAAATACTGATTTCGTTCAGTTCCACCCTTTCATCAGACCCTATGTTCCCCGGCATTTCTGGGAGGTTATTTGTGTCCTCCTTTGTGAAGACAGAACCAAAGTATGAATTTAGTTGGTCTGCCATTTCTTTGTTTCCCATTATAAATTCCCCTGATTCTGACTGCAAGGGACCTACGCTTGACTTCACCAATCTTTTTCTCTTCACATATCTATAAAAGCTTTTACAGTCAATTTTTATGTTCATTGCTAGCTTACTCTCATATTCTATTTTCCCTTTCTTAATTAATCCCTTTGTCCTCCTTTGTTGAATCCTAAACTGCTCCCAGTCCTCAGGATTATTGCTTATCCTGAGGCTATGCCCCTAGTTCTAGACACTCCAGCCAGGGGAAACAACCTCTCAGCATCTACCCTGTCAATCCCCTTCAGAATCTTGTATGTTTCAATGAGATCACCTCTCATTCTTCTAAACTCCAGGGAGTATAGGCCCATTCTACACAATCTCTCCTCATAGGACAGCCCTCTCATCCCAGGAATCAATCTAGTGAACCACTGTTGCACCGCCTCCAAGGTTTCTCCAGTCTCTCGACATAACTGAAGTCCTTCATCCCTGGAATTGTGCTGCCAAACTTCCCCGGCACCCTCTGCAAGGCCTTGGATAGGAACACAACGAGCATGGTGAAGTGCCCTCTTGCCGCTGTTTAAAGACAAGCCCTATACAGATTGATATATGCAACACTATAGATGTATCTGGAATGACCCCCACCCTCCCAGCCCTTATATCAGGAGCTTCCATAGACATTAGCAACTCACTCCTACCAATTAAGAGTGCCTTCCCTTAAAACAGGCCAGAAAACTTGTGTAAGTGCATGAATCGGTCCATATGTCAACAATGACATACAGACAACATAATTTCTAGACAATATGATATTTCCCTGACATTATCAGGCCTGCTTCCATTAGCTCCACTGGGCATCTAAGAAAAACTCCACCAAACACAGATACCCGGACATACAAAAGTTAGCATGAGGTACAGCAAGTAATCAAAAAGGCAAATGGAATGTTGGCCTTTATTGCAAGGAGGTTGGAGTATAAAAGCAGGGAAGTCCTGCTACAACTGTACAGGGTATTGGTGAGACCACACCTGGAGTACTGCGTACAGTTTTGGTCTCCTTATTTAAGGAAGGATATACTTGCATTGGAGGCAGTTCAGAGATGATTCGCTCGTTTAATTCCAGAGATGAAGGGGTTGACTTATGAGGAAAGGTTGAGCAGGCTGGGCCTATACTCATTGGAGTTTAGAAGAATGAGAGGGTAGATGCAGAGAGGATGTTTCCCCTTGTGGGGAAATCTAGAACTCGGGGGCACAGTTTCAGAATAAAGGGTCGCCCTTTTAGAACTGAGATGAGGAGGAATTTCTTCTCTCAGAGGGTCGTAAATCTGTGGAATTCTCTGCCCCAGAGAGCCGTGGAGGCTGGGTCATTAAATACATTTAAGGTGGAGATAGACAGATTTTTGCAAGATAAGGGAGTGAAGGGTTATGGGGGGCGGGTGGGGAAGTGGCTTTGAGCCCAAGATCAGCCATGATCTTATTGAATGGCGGAGCAGGCTCGAGGGGCCAAGTGGCCTACTCCTGCTCCTATTTCTTATGTTCTTATGTTCTCATACTAACATTCATTTGGCACGTTAAATTCAAAGCTTTACTTCAACATGTGATAAACATATGCTAGTACAGACCAGTAGAATCAATCGCATCGCAAGTCAGTTCAATAGTTAAGTCTCGGCCGCGGTGATGAACGCTCATTAGTCCTACCTCACCCGGCTTTATTACATGGCAAGCCAGCACCTGCCGTCATGCATCCTTTATCCACACTAGGTAGAGTAATACCACAAAATGCTCCTATACAAAGAGTTTTGATGTTGCATAATCCACCATCAGAACATGCATTGTCATCTGAAGCCTAATTACAGATTTCCAATTACAGCCTGATCTTCTAGTCATGCACACTTACCGTTGGACCCATGCACGCTTACCGTTGGACCCATGCACGCTTACCGTTGGACCCATGCACGCTTACCGTTGGACCCATGCACACTTACCGTTGGACCCATGCACGCTTACCGTTGGACCCATGCACACTTACCGTTGGACCCATGCACACTTACCGTTGGACCCATGCACACTTACTGTCGGACTCATGCACACTTACTGTCGGACTCATGCACACTTACTGAGGCATGGCTCCGGCTTGTGACTTAAACATATCTCCCTCACCCTCCGAATCTGTGGAAGAAACACCTAGACAGGAGGGAAACAGAGCAGAGTTAGAGGGACGTTTAACTTTTCTTTAAGTATGAAGAAGGATGAGGGTTTGCACCCTTTTAATTGGCCTGGTCTCAGCCTGGGAAGGTGGCTGTAAACGTTACGTGCTGCTTTTAATAACCAGTCTATGCGTGTGCGAAATTCAATCCCATTACAGAGCTGTTGTATAGACGTGTATTAGCGTGGCACACCCCCAACGTCACTGGCACACACAGGAGCCTCAGGGTTTTTCCAGCTGTCAGATAAAAGGAAGGAGGTTTGCTTGCTGCTGGGATGAGCAATGGGGGATAAACAGGAAATGGATCTTTCTTCCTGATGCTTCCAGATTCATTCCTCTACACAAAGCTGGGCAAAAACTAATGAGAAACAGTACAGGCTAGGCTTCAACCGCAGTCCATCATTAGGAGCGCGCAGTCTATTATTACATATCATTTGTCCTATTCTAAAAGTATAGTTAGACTTAGAGACGGGAGCTTAATTTGTCAATTCAACAGCAGTGGTCTTTGAAGTCTAATGATGCCAACTCCATATGATCTCTTGCTAGTGGTCAAGGAAGAGACTTGGCAGGAATGTCAGTTCACACTTGTTGTGCAATAGTTCTTCTATTAACTGAACTGAAGGCTTATATAGCCACAAACCCACCATCCGAAAGCAAGTCTACTTCTCTTCTTAGTCTGGACCTCATTTGAAGATCGTAAGCGTCTGAAGTTTAACTACATGTAGTTGAAGCTGTGTGGGAGGAAAGAAGGTTCCAACGATAGATCCGATTGCTTCAGGCCAACAGATTACTCGCTCAAGACATGAGGTCAAATCAGGGGCTTTAAAGGAAGAGGGCCGCATTGCCTCATCACAAAAAAAAAACATGTTAAGACACTTACCAGTACCTTCAGCTGGGCAAGACAGCAGTAATTGGGCATGGCCAGGTTGGTGACTCTTATCTGCCCTCTGAGTGGCCTCATGAGCTATTCAGTTCTATCAAACCACTGCCAGTCATTCAAGATGAAGGCCCATCACCACCTTCTCAAGGGCAACTACAGATGGGCACCCACATCACGAGAATGAATTCAAGGAAAATGCTTTCACGAGCTCAGCCTTGGGTTACTGGCAGGGTGGAATGTGAGATGAAGATCCACTCTGGTACACAGCTGTCCTGCATGTGTTAGCTCAGACTCGCCTACTTGTACCCTTGTCTGGTTATTCAATTAGAATGCATTTCACGTGATTGCAGAAGCTGTGTATTCAGAAGCTCCCTATCTCTGTAACCTCCTCCAGCCCTTCAACCCTCGAGATCTCTGCACTCCTTCAATTCTGGCTTCTTGCGCGTCCTCCCGATTTTCATCGCCCCACCATTGGTGGCCGTGCCTTCAGCTGCTGAGGCCCTAAGCTCTGGAATTCCCTCCCTAAACCTCTCCGCCTCGCTACCTCTCTTCTTTCTCCTTTAAGATGCTCCTTAAAACCTACCTCTTGGTCACCTGTCCAAAGGTCTACTTCTTTGGCTCGGTGTCAAACCTTGTCTGATTACGCTCCTGTGAAGCACCTTGGGACGTTTTACTATGTTAAAGGCGCAGTATAAATGCATGTTGTTGTTGCCATGGTGACAAACACCAAACATTGCAACCGAACCTAGCAATCTTGTTAAATTATTTGAAACACAGGCACGACCCCGCCCCCTCACAAACCGCCCCCCCCCCCCCCCCCCGCCATCCACTCATGTGCTGCCCGTACAATGTGAAACACAGCAAAAAGCTCTGCAGTCCTTGCGGTGCCCACCGGTCGCAGAAAGCTTCGAGTGTACCAGGAGCAAGGAGGGAATGTGGCAAGGCACAGAACGAAGAAGGTAGGTGTTCCAGAGACCACGGACGTGCACCGGCCGAACGAGCAACGGCCCGCGATGAGGACAAGGACAAGGACCGCGGGTGTCAGCAGAGCGGGAGGGTTAGTTGGGTGGGGGGGTGGGGAGCAATGAGAGGAGCAGAGGGTGTGTGGGGAGGGAGGGGGGCGGAGATAGCACTGGCTATTCCCCTTTACCGACATCAACAGAGGAATACACCATTCCACCAAAGACCAATTCAATTCATCTGGCCAACCCCAGAGTTCAGAAACAGAATTAGGTGTCACAGAACAATTGTCAAAAAAGTCCTGCTGCGATTTGAGGCTAGCTGCTTAAGAGAGTAGGAGGCATCGGTTGAACACGTTAACTAGTTGCGCTTGAGGTTAACCAGATCTGCGTGTATAGACTTCAGAGTGTACCTCGGGTGTGTCAGCCTACAAGTCTTAACCTTGTAACTGCAGAGGAGACAGACCTTATGTAAGCTCCACACAGGCATTACATTTGACCTAAAGTGAAAGAAAGAACTTCCTTTTATCCAGCGCCTTTCACCACCTCCGGGCGTCCCCAAGTGCTTTACAGACAATGATGTACCTTAGAAGAGTAGTGTGATATCTTGAGACACAGCATATATATACAACAGCACAAAATGGCTTCAGGTAAGAACTGTACTGCATATGGCTTTATTTTTATTATATACACCAGTAGTCCACCAGGTGGCTCTATTACATGTAGTCACTGTTGTAATGGTGGAAACCTGCATTATACGGAACAACACGATCATGCACTGTGTCACTAACACCTGCCAAGCCTGGGAAAGGCAAACAAAACGTTGTTGCTAAAACTCACACAATGCTCTGACTTTGAATCAGTACAAGAAGAAAGATTAGGGAGCTATCTCGTGAACTGGGTATACTGTATTTGAACTCTGGGCAGGGCCAGATAGATGGAAATGATCCTTACTGGTCCTGTACATTCCTACATTCTTAGTTCATAGAATCATAGAACAGTTACAGCACAGAATGAGGCCATTCAGCCCGTGCCAGCTCTCTGCAAGAGCACTTCAGCTAGTCCCACTCCCCCGCCCTTTCCCCGTAGCCCTGCAATTTTTTTTCCTTCAGGTACTTATCCAATTCCCTTTTTTAAAGGCACGATTGAATCTGCCTCCACCGCCCTCTCAGGCAGTGCCTTCCAGATCCTAACCACTCACTGCGTAAAAATGTCCTGTGTTGTTCCTAGCCTTTCAGTAAAGTATAAGGGATCATGTGAGACTTTTTTATATTATTCATATATTGGGATTGCTAAGAGGGCCAGCGGGACAATGACAGGATTTAACCTCCCAGACTAGGCCCTAAGCTCTGGAATTCCCTCCCTAAACCTCTCCACCTCTCTTCCTCTCCCCCTTTAAGCTGCTCTTTAAAACCTACCTCTTTGACCTTTGGTCACGTGTCCTAATATCTCTTTATGTGGCTCGGTGCCAAGTTTTATTTGATAACGCTCCTGTGAAGCACCTTGGGTCGTTTTACTATATTAACAACAACAACAACAGCAACCTGTATTTATATAGTGCCTTTAACATAGCAAGGCGCTTCACAGGAGCGATTATCAAACAAAATTTGACACCGAGCCACATAAGGAGATATTAGGGCAGGTGACCAAATGCTTGGTCGAAGAGGTAGGTTTTAAATAGCGTCTTACATAGATACATAGATACATAGAAGATAGGAGCAGGAGTAGGCCATTCGGCCCTTCGTGCCTGCTCCGCCATTTAATGAGATCATGGCTGATCCTTTAATTCAGTATCCCGTCCCCGCCTTCTCTCCGTAACCCTTAACCCCTTTTGCCCGTAGAAATATATCTAATTCCCTCTTAAATATATTTAATGAGCTGGCGTACACTGCCCTCTGTGGCAATGAGTTCCACAGGTTCACCACTCTCTGAGTGAAGAAATTCCCCCTCATCTCTGTCCTAAATGGTTTAGCCCTTATCCTTAAATTATGTCCTCTAGTTCTGTTCTCACCCGCCAAGGGAAACATTCCTTCTGCATCCAGTCTGTCTAGACCTGTCAGAATTTTATACACTTCTATGAGGTCCCCTCTCAATCTTCTAAACTCCAGTGTGTACATCCCTAAACTACATAGTCTCTCCTCATAGGTCATTCCCGCCATTCCTGGTATCAGCCTGGTGAATCGCCGCTGCACCCCCTCCATGGCAAGAACATCCTTCCTCAGATGAGGCGACCAAAACTGTACACAGTACTCGAGGTGTGGTCTCACCAGTGCCCTGTACAGCTGCAGCAAGGTATCCCTGTTCCTGTATTCTAACCCTTTTGCTATGAAGGCCAGCATACCGTTTGCCTTCTTGACCGCCTGTTGCACCTGCATGCTCGCCTTCAGTGACTGGTGTACAAGAACACCCAGGTCTCTCTGTACTTCCCCCTCTCCCAATCTATTGCCATTTAAATAATAATTTGCCCTCCCGTTCCTGCACCCAAGGTGGATAACTTCGCACTTGTCCACATTATAGTGCATCTGCCATTTATCCGCCCAATCGCCCAGTCTGTCCAAATCGCTCTGGAGCTTCCTGGTCTCTTCCTCTGAGCCCACCCCACCTCCTAGTTTAGTGTCGTCTGCAAATTTGGAAATGCTGCATCCGACTCCCTGATCCAGGTCATTAATGTAAATTGTGAACAGCTGGGGGCCCAGGACAGATCCCTGTGGTACCCCACTTGTTACTGCCTGCCATTCAGAAAATGAGCCGTTTATTCCAACTCTCTGTTTTCTATCTGACAGCCAGTTCCCTATCCACGCCAAAACTTTCCCCTTTATCCCATGAGCCTCAATTTTCCATGCTAATCTTTTATGTGGGACCTTATCGAAGGCCTTTTGGAAGTCCAGGTACACCACATCTACTGGCTCTCCCCCATCTATTCTACCAGTTACTCCCTCAAAAAATTCCAATAGATTAGTCAAGCACGATTTACCCTTTGTAAAGGAGGAGAGAGAGGCGGAGAGGTTTAGGGAGGGAATTCCAGAGCTTGGCGCCCAGGCAGCTGATGGCACGGCCACCAATGGTGGAGCGATGAAAATCGGAGGCCAGAATTGCAGGAGCACAGAGAGCTCAGAGGGTTGTAGGGCTGGAGGAGGTTACAGAGATAGGGAGGGGCGAGGCCATGGAGGATTTTGAAAATTAGAGTAATAATTTTTAAATCGCGCTGTTGCCGGACCGGCAGCCAATGTAGGTCAGCGAGCACAGGGGTGATGGGTGAACGGGGCTTGGTGCGAGTTAGGACACGGGGCAGTGAGCACAGGGGTGATGGGCGAACGGGGCTTGGTGCGAGTTAGGACACGGGGCAGTGAGCACAGGAGGTGATGGGTGAACGGGACTCGGTGCGAGTTAGGACACGGGGCAGTGAGCACAGGGGGTGATGGGTGAACGGGACTTGGTGCGAGTTAGGACACGGGGTCAGCGAGCACAGGGGGTGATGGGTGAACGGGACTTGGTGCGAGTTAGGACACGGGGCAGTGAGCACAGGGGGTGATGGGTGAACGGGACTGGGTGTGAGTTAGGACACGGGGTCAGCGAGCACAGGGGGTGATGGGTGAACGGGACTTGGTGCGAGTTAGGACACGGGGCAGTGAGCACAGGGGGTGATGGGTGAACGGGACTTGGTGCGAGTTAGGACACGGGTCAGCGAGCACAGGGGGTGATGGGTGAACGGGACTCGGTGCGAGTTAGGACACGGGGCAGTGAGCACAGGGGGTGATGGGTGAACGGGGCTTGGTGCGAGTTAGGACACGGGGCAGTGAGCACAGGGGGTGATGGGTGAACGGGACTTGGTGCGAGTTAGGACACGGGGCAGTGAGCAAAGGGGGTGATGGGTGAACGGGACTTGGTGCGAGTTAGGACACGGGGCAGTGAGCACAGGGGGTGATGGGTGAACGGGACTTGGTGCGAGTTAGGACACGGGGCAGTGAGCACAGGGGGTGATGGGTGAACGGGGCTTGGTGCGAGTTAGGACACGGGGCAGTGAGCACAGGGGTGATGGGTGAACGGGACTGGGTGCGAGTTAGGACATGGGGCAGTGAGCACAGGGGTGATGGGTGAACGGGACTGGGTGTGAGTTAGGACACGGGGCAGTGAGCGCAGGGGGTGATGGGTGAACGGGACTGGGTGTGAGTTAGGACACGGGGCAGTGAGCGCAGGGGGTGATGGGTGAACGGGACTTGGTGCGAGTTAGGACACGGGGCAGCAGAGTTTTGGATGAGCTCAAGTTTACGGAGAGTGGAAGGTGGGAGGCCGGCCAGCAGTGCGTTGGAATAGTGAAGTCTAGAGGTAACAAAGGCATGGATGAGGGTTTCAGCAGCGGATGAACTGAGGCAAGGGTGGAGACGGGCGATGTTACGGTGGTGGAAGTGGGCGGTCTTGGTGATGGATCGGATTTCTCGAAGACTGTGCATTAAGGAATTGGGAGTGAAATTTCCCCAAGTGAAAAATCAAGAAAATTCCTGTCATACTCCAACAACCTACAAATGAAATTGTGGGAAGACACAGGTTGGAAGCGTCTGATTTTGTGAATGAGAGAAACACAGACGTTCTGTCGAGTTTCAGTAAGACGAATATCACCACTCCGTCACATCCGAAAGACGGCACCTCCGACAGTGCAGCACTCCCTCAGTACTGCACTGGGAGTGTCAGCCTAGCTTTATGTGCTCGAGTCTCTGAAGTGGGACGTGAACCCACAAACCTTCGAGACTCAGAGGCGAGTGTGCTACCCACTGAGCTGTTGCTTCAGTGGTGGACAAATCCTAAATCCGAACACCAGGAGCTGGTAGCTTGAAATGCCTGCCAATTTACGGGAAGGGTGATTTGATTTAATCTTCGGATGTGCCGTTGAGCTTCCGTGACATGCGCCTAAGCAGCCCTCGAAGAGAAAATGCTTGGACAATCCTGCACCACGTAACTGTGAAGACATTCGGGCGGGATGGGGCGGAAGAAACCTCAGTTTGCACATTCCTGAAAGGCACATTGAATGGTGGGCATCATTGTCCAGTCGTGCCAACTAGGCAAAAAAAAAAAAAATCCTATCTTCAGAAGAGCAACTCATGGAAGAACATCTTTGGCCTGGAGCATCAGATGTTTTTACGGTTGATTTTAAATATAGATTTTTTTTTAATTCGTTCATTGGATGTGGGCGTCACTGGCAAGGCCAGCATTTATAGAAATACAGAAACATAGAAGATAGGAGCAGGAGTAGGCCATTCGGCCCCTCGAGCCTGTTCCGCCATTTAATGAGATCATGGCTGATCATCCAAATTCAGTACCCTGTCCCTGCTTTCTCCCCATATCCCTTGATCCCTTTAGCCTTAAGACATATTACCCATCCCTAGTTGCCCTCGAGAAGGTGGCAGTGAGCCGCCTTCTTGAACCGCTGCAGTCCGTGTGCTGAAGGTACACCCACAGTGCTGTTAGGGAGGGAGTTCCAGGATTTTGACCCAGCGACGATGAAGGATCGGCGATATACTTCTAAGTCAGGATGGTGTGTGGCTTGGAGGGGAAATTGGAGATGGTGATGTTCTTGCTGCCCTTGTCCTTCTAGGTGGAAGAGGTCACGGGTTTGGGAGGTGCTGCCGAAGAAGCCTTGGCGAGTTGCTGCTATGCATCTTGTAGATGGTACACACTGCAGCCACGGTACGCTGGTGGTGGAGGGAGTGAATGTTTAAGGTGGGGGATGGGGTGCCAATCAAGCGGGCTGCTTTGTCCTGGATGGTGTCGATCTTCTTGAGTGTTGTTGGAGCTGCACTCATCCAGGCAAGTGGAGAGTATTCCATCACACTCCTGACTTGTGCCTTGTAGATGGTGGAAAGGCATCTGTTTGAGTGTTTCCTAGAATACTCTTTACTGTGCTGCATTCATTGCCACCAGTTCATACACCAGCACCTGTGCAATGATCAACGGTCACAAGAGTCTCAAAACCTAGAACACATTTTACTAATCTAGGAACAGGAGTCGGCCATTCAGCCCCTCGAGCTTGTTCCCGTCATTCAATTAGATTTCCCACATTACAACAGTGACAACACTTCATTGGCTGTGAAGCGCTTTGGGACGCCCTGAGGTCGTGAAAGGCGCTACAGAAATGTAAGTTATTTCTGTTAGATCATAGCTGGTCTGTGCCTTAACTCCATTTACCCAACCTTTGATCCATATCCCTTGATACTCTTACCCAACAAAACAACGTCGACATCCGTCTTGAAAGTATCAGTTGACCCAGAATCCACGGCCTATTAGGAGAGAGGGAGAGAGTTCCAGATTCCCACTAGCCTTTCTATGAGGGAGGAATTGTTCAATACAGAAGGAATTCCAGGAGACACCCATTTTGCACAAACACTTGTAAAATGGCAGCAAGGTTCTGCAACCAAAGAAGATTCTGAGGCTGATTTTATGGTGCCCCGATCATCCCACAGTCAGTCTAGTGTTTTGCGCATGTCTATCTCCAGAGACACGTAATCTTCCTGACGCTCCACCCACAGGCAGTCCCGCCTTCAAGCCTATACTTGACGCTCCGGCAGTGGGATCAGTGCCAGGACCAAGAATTCCTGATCTACTGCAAGATGACAACAACAACAACTTGCATTTATATAACACCTTTAAAGTAGTAAAACGTCCCAAGGTGCTTCACAGGAGCGATTACCAAACAAAACCTGACACCGAGCCACATAAGATATTAGGGCAGGTGACCAAAAGCTTGGTCAAAGAGGTAGGTATTAAGGAGCGTCTTAAAAGTGGAGAGAGAGGTAGAGAAGCGGAGAGGTTTAGGGAGGGAATTCCAGAGCTTAGGGCCCAGGCAATTAAAGGATTGACCACCAATGGCGGAGCGATTAGAATCGGGGATGCGCAAGAGGCCAGAATTGGAGGAGCACAGATATCTCTGGGGGGGCGGGGTGGTGTTGTACGGCTGGAGGAGATTACAGAGATAGGGAGGGGCGAGGCCATGGAGGGATTTGAAAACAAGGATGAGAATTTTAATACTGAGCCGCTGCCTGCTCGGGAGCCAGAGGGTGATGGGTGAACAGGACCTGGAGCGAGTTAGGACACGGGGCAGCAGAGCTTTGGGTGAGCTCAAGTTTACGGAGGGTGGAAATCGGGAGGCTGGGCCAGGAGAGCGTCGGAATCGTCGAGGAATTCCCCCACTTGTGAGCCACAGAGTCTGCTTCTGGAAGAGCAGCAGCGGAGTGAGGAAGGAGCCTGGACCTGGATCAGCCGTGAGGAGGTGGTCGGGGGAGTGGAGTGGCAGTGAGTGCTCATCTCCAGGGGCAGAGAATCAGCTGTTGTCTTACAGGCTTGCCAGTTGGTTGTCCTTGAGGTGAAGCCTTTGCATGCCTGGCTCTGTCTCCATTTATAAATGGCCGCACAGTCCACAGGTATTGTAGAAAGAAACAGAAAGCCTTGCATTTATAGTCAATGGAGCACTTTTCAAGTGTTGTAATGTAGGAAACACGGCAGCCAATTTGTGCACAGCAAGGTCGCACAAAACAGCAATGAGGTAATGATCAGTTTTTGTGATGTTGGTTGAAGGACACTGAGGAGAGCGCCCCTGCTCCTCTTCGAAATAGCCTCATGGGGACTTTTACATCCACCTGAGAGGGCCTCGGATTAACGTCTCATCCGAGAGACGGCACCTCCGCCGGTGCAGCGCTCCCTCAGCACTGCACTGGAACGTTAGCCTGGATTATGTGCTCAAGGCCCTGGAGTGGGACTTGAATCCACCACCTTCTGACTCAGAGCTTGACGATAATCTAAAACCAGCTGATACAATAGCTCCCAGAAATGTTTACATTTTCTTTTAATGACTCACTCCACAACAAAGAGGAAAAGACTTGCAATCGTTAACTATGCAGAGGCGAGCGTGCTTCCCCACAGAACCACGGCTGCCACGGCAGGAGCTTGCTGGAGCAGGGCATCCCATGGTGTACGCCGTTAGTCAGACTTTTTCCTGCACCCACCAGCTCAAACTTTTTTTTGCGCCATTAACTTGCTGGAAGTGCGAGGGCACAGCAAGGGCAATGGGGCATTTGGGAGCTAAGTGGATGACGGGATCGACAGTCTATCTCCTTAACCAATAAGATTTAAGGATTGAGAAATAAGTAGAGGAAGGACTGAAAAGGAAATAGGGCGAATTAGAGTAAAATCAGGCACAGAAAGAGAAAGAAAGATTGGGTTAAGAGAGAAAAAAAAGAAAGAAAAATTTAACATTTTTACAATCTCCAACAACAATTCACAACGTGAAGGATTGAGACACCACAGTTAAAATTGTTCACTCTCTGGGCCAGAGTGGTTGATTGGCATTGTATTAACAATTATCACCTCGTTAAAAAGATACTTACGCTATTAATTACCAGACTTTACTTTCTGTGGCGAGTTTAATGGGCAATTAATATGCAAATCCAGCAAGTTCTTAAAAATAAAGGGAGGTTGATGGTGAGATGACGTCCGTGTGATAGCGATGTAAATCGACCAGCAGGTTCTGGAGATTTGCAACTCACAGCGTAACTCTTCATCCCCTGAACTTACTGGCTGATTTGCACATTAATAACGGCTTGCGTCATTAACAGGCTGTTATATTTCCAGCAAGTCCCGGCCCATTAATATATAACAATGGTAGGATTATCGCTGGTAGAACAAGTGACTTGTTATCACACAGAAGCGAGCACTTTCACTGCCTCCAGGACGTTTAAAGCAAGGTCGCAGTTCTCGGGGCACAGATGAACGAGGTGAGCGGGGGAAAGTTGCAGGTTTTGTTTATGGGATGCTGCAACACATCAAACCACTTGTCCTAATTACAGGGCTTCCTGTATTCACACAAAGCTGACAACATACTTTGGCGCAGACAGTTTAATGTTTCAATGTGTTGTGTGAGTGAGTTTACGCAATTACTGCGACTGTAACAGAAACATAGAAACATAGTAAAATAGGAGCAGGAGTAGGCCATTCGGCCCTTCGAGCCTGCTCCGCCATTCAATATGATCATGGCTGATCCTCTATCTCAATACCATATTCCCGCTCTCTCCCCATACCCCTTGATGCCTTTTGTGTCTAGAAATCTATCTAACTCCTTCTTAAATATATTTAGTGACTTGGCCTCCACAGCCTTCTGTGGTAGAGAATTCCACAGGTTCACCACCCTCTGAGTGAAGAAATTTCTCCTCATCTCAGTCCTAAATGTCCTATCCCGTATCCTGAGACTGTGACCCCTCGTTCTAGATCCCCCAGCCAGGGGAAACATCCTCCCTGCATCCAGACTGTCTAGCCCTGTTAGGATTTTATATGTTTCAATGAGATCCCCTCTCATTCTTCTAAACTCTAGTGAATACAGGCCTAGTCGACCCACTCTCTCCTCATACGACAGTCCTGCCATCCCAGGAATCAGTCTGGTGAACCTTTGCTGCACGCCCTCTATGGCAAGTATATCCTGACGTAAGAAAACTACAAGGCACTTGGCCTGAGTATTAAACAAGGCTTTAATCAACTGTTTTTCAACATGGAGATCTAGTTGTGTCCTTCACTAGTTCCTGTTAAAGAATGTCCTGCGCAAGCTGGGCCCGTGCCCATGTATTTATGCTCTCCCTGGACAGCGCCACCAGCAGGCTGCCCAGTATTATTACATAAGTCATTTTCACATGAATGACAAGATTCATGTCATATCCTTTCTTAGGTAAGGAGCCCAAAACTGCACATAGTACTCCAAGTGTGGTCTTACCAAGGCCCTGTATAACTGTAGTAAGACATCTTTGCTCCTGTACTCAGAAGTAAATCTAAATGGCGAGGGGGGAAGTGACAAGTACAGCATTGGTTCTCGAAGTTTCTGTATGCAAGTCAGGTCCCAGGTCCGGGCATCCTCTGTAGGTCCTGATACAGGTCCGAGGACTCTCTGTAAGTCCTATTGCTCATCTACGTGCAGCCCCTCAGCGACATCATCTGAAAACACAGCGTCCGTTTCCACATGTTTTCCTCCAACTAAATATTGGGAAGACCGATGCCAGTGACTTCAGTCCCCGCCACGAACCCCGTTCCCAACCACCGGCTCCATCCCTTTCCCTGCAAACTGTCTGAGGCGAACCAGACTGTTCGCAACCTTGGGGCTGTATTTGACCCTGAGCTGAGCTTCCGACCACAACTCTCTCCCTCATAAAGCTGTTGAGGCTTTGACGATTTCAAAACTGAGATTGATAGATTTTTGTTGGGCAAGGGTATTAAGAGTTATGGACTCAAGGCAGGTAAATGGAGTTAAGATACACATCATGTCATTGAATGGCAGAACAGGCTCGAGGGACCGAATGACCCATTCCTGATCCTATGTTCCTACAGAAATACAAATAACTTTTGGGCATTTAAAAAAAAAAATCGTTTGTGGGATGTGGGCATCGCTGGCAAGGCCAGCATTTATTGCCCATCCCTAATTGCCCTTGAGAAGGCGGTGGTGAGCCACCTTCTTGAACCACTGCAGTCCGTGTGGTGAAGGTACTCCCACAGTGCTGTCAGGGAGGGAGTTCCAGGATTTTGACCCAGCGACGATGAAGGATCGGCCAATATACTTCCAAGTCAGGATGGTGTGTGACTTGGAGGGGAACTTGGAGGTGCTGGTGTTCCCATGCGCCTGCTGCCCTTGTCCTTCTAGGTGGTAGAGGTCGCGGGTTTGGGAGGTGCTGCCAATGAAGCCTTGGCGAGTTGCTGCAGTGCATCTTGTAGATGGTACACACTGCAGCCACGGTGCGCCGGTGGTGGAGGGAATGAATGTTTCAGGTGGGGGATGGGGTGCCAATCAAACGGGCTGCATTGTCCTGGATGGTGTCGAGCTTCTTGAGTGTTGTTGGAACTGCAACTCATCCAAGCAAATGGAGAGTATTACATCACACTCCTTACTTGTGCCTTGTAGATGGTGGAAAGGCTTTAGGGAGTCCTAATATCTCCTTATGCGGCTTGGTGTAAAATTTTGTTTGATAATCGCTCCTGTGCAGCGCCTTGGGAGTTTTACTACGTTAAAGGTGCTATATAAATGCACGTTGTTGTAGTAAGTTAACAAAGAGAGAATCGCAGAAACCTGATGATGTCGCATAATGCCCTCAACCCCCCTCCCCCCACCCCACCCACTCACCCTTCCACCCCTTTTGGCACCCTAGTATGGGAATCTGTGGTGTATGCAAAACAACTGATCACGACATGTGAAACATACACAAAGAAAAGCCATCCTTTGATCAGTTGGGACAGGTACTGGAGGTGGTGGCAGCAGCTGTGAAACCACATGTTAGCGTGCATCACCACCCTGAGGAGGAGAGAGTGACTTGTTACCTCCACATTATAATTCAATCTGTCAAAGTGTATCGAGACAGTGTCTGAGGTAAACCCAAGATTATGGGAACCACATCGCAAGTTGAAAGGTTGGACAGCACAACTGCTTTTGATTCAGCACAGACCTGTCTGCATAGTTCACGGTGACGCTATGACTAATGGAGTTTGATGACTGTAAACAAATGCGTGCAGAGAATCCTTTAATAGTGTTACTGTATGCACTAGGGACTAGAAATTTAGGTCACTCTTTGAAAGGATTAAAGAAAGAAAGACGTGCATTTCTATAGCGCCTTTCACAACCTCAGGATGTCTCAAAGCGCTTTACAGCCAATGAAGTACTTTTTTGAAGTGCAGTCACTGTTGTAATGTGGGAAACGCGGCAGCCAATTTGCGCACAGCAAGCTCCCACAAACAGCAATGTGATAATGACCAGATAATCTGTTTTTGTTATGTTGGTTGAGGGATGAATATTGGCCAGGACACCGAGGATAACTCCCCTGCTCTTCTTCGAAATAGTGGTCGTGGGACCTTTTACGTCCACCTGAGAGAGCAGACAGGGCCTCGGTTTAACGTCTCATCTGAAAGACGGCACCTCCGACAGTGCAGTGCTCCCTCAGCACTGCACTGGAGTGTCAGCTTAGCTTTATGTGCTGAAGTCCCTGGAGTGGGACTTGAACCCACGACCTTCTGCCCCACAGGTGAGAGTGCTGCCCACTGAGCCACAGCTGATGATTAAAAGAAAGGTGGGGGGGAGGGGACATTTTACATGCGAGTCTTTGTGATGAATAGCCCGGTAGCTCACTCTGAGGACTGCACTCATCTGCTTCCGGCCTAGTCCTACTCCCCTCTCACCGACTTCAGCTGTCCCACTCCCCTTGTCTCAGGCTGGGTATTCTGCGGTGAGTGGCTCACCTCGTGACTCCGCAAAGCCTCTCCACCACCAACAAACCAAGCGTGTGATGGAATCCTGGATGAGTGCAGCTGCAAAAACACTCATGAAGCTCGACACCATCCAGGATAAAGCATTCCACTTGATCGGCACCCCCATCCACGCCCTCCACCACCGGCGCACCGTGGCTGCAGTGTGTGCCGGCCACAGGATGCACTGCGGCAATCCACCAAGGCTTCTTCGGCAGCACCTCCCAAACCCGTGACCTCTTCCACCTAGAAGGACAAGGGCAGCAGGCGCATGGGAACACCACCACCTCCACGTTCCCCTCCAAGTTACATACTATCCTGACTTGGAAGTATATCGCCGTTCCTTCATCGTCGCTGGGTCAAAGTCCTGGAACTCCCTCCCTAACAGCACTGTGGGAGTACCTTCACCACATGGACTGCAGCGGTTCAAGAAGGCGGCTCACCACCACCTTCTCAAGGGCAACTAGGGATGGGCAATAAATGCTGGCCTTGCTACTTCCCTTCTCCCAGGCCACTAGTCTCCTCTCTATACACAGCAGTGGAATGATCAGTGCATATTAAAATCAAATTTTGTGCTCACCACAGAGCAGCGGTTACCAGAGTCTCCACCTCTCTACCTCACTCTCCTCCTATAAGATGCTCCTTAAATCCTTTCTCTTTGACCAAGCTTTTGATCACCTGTCCTAATACAGGAAACTTTTTTTTATCCGGCACGGACGGGACCGACGTGGTGCCGGTTCATCAAAAATTCCGGATAACCGAACGCTATAGTAAAAGATACGGAGCTGAGAGCTCCGTATAAAGCAACAAACCCTGTTGCTTAGCAACAGCTTCAGAACAATGGCCACAAGTTGCAAGTGTCTCTGTAGCTTAGCAACAGCTGCAGCCACACCCTTGCACAGCAGCAAATGGAGGAAGGCAAGTCATAAAAGTTACCTGAACCTACTCCTGAATTTTGCCGGTTAACTGAGATTTCCGGTTACTTCGGTGCCGGTAAATCGAAAGTTTCCTGTATCTCCTTATGTGGTTCGGTGTCAGATTTTGTTTGGTCATCGCTCCTGTGAAGCACCTTGGGACACATCTTACTATGTTAAAGGCGCTATATAAATGCAAGTTGCTGTCATTTTGTTGTTGCATCCTCTGCATTACTGCGTGTCAGTATTCCTGACCTCTCCAGGAGCCAGGGATTTACAAAGAGCTGCCAATCTGCTAAAAAGCGACCCTCAACAATCGGCCTCCAGGATGGAGGCCACCATGGGACAACTTGTGCCGAGTGGAAGACGCGAGCGGGTGGCCTCAAAGGGGAAGGCCACCTCAAGCACTGCACCACCCGGGCCACCGCCTGTCAGACCCCAGGCTGCCCGTGAGCGGTGCCACAAAGGAGGGCAGTCAATCGTTACTTTGACAAAATAAACCTTGTCCACCTACCTTCAATATAGACCTCAGCGGATGTGGTGTCCAATCCAAAGCGGTTGGTGGCTGTACAGGTGTATCGACCCGTGTCGTCCTCGAAAGCTTCGGCAATAGTTAAAGTGTAGAGATCACCATCCTGGAATATCTGGACGTCTGGGGAGTTTTCCAGCTCTTTCCCCTCACAGAACCATCTGTGGATTTAGCCGAATAGAAATAGAGGTTTTTATTTCGCTCTCTTTTTTTTTGGATACCTGCAGCCAAAGGAAGACTTTGACAGGTGACTTTGAAGCAAAACCGACACCGTGTCCGAGTTTAGACAGCTTGCTGAAAGGGCAAGGAGCAGCCTCGACTGCTTCAGTCGACAACCTTCATGATGCCAGGTGCAAATTCCAGCAAGATAAAAATTCCAGTCTTACACCTGTCCTTCTTAACTTGGCAGAGCCCGACTGTATGCTCCTGAAGCCACGCCCTTCTGCATATCAACGACATGCAAATGTCCTTTATGTTAATGAGGGCTGAGCTGTGTAACTAAAGTCAACTCATCTGGCCGGTTCCTTCGTGGCAATTAAAATGAGGGCGGCTGATTCTTATTGAGGTTACAGCGCAGGAAGAAAGGGGCGATTAGATAATAGGCATACCAAAGTACAGGATTAAGCAATACTATTAGTTGCCAAATAGGTGAAACTAGGAGCTAATGCCAGGGTTTAACGCTCTACGATTGCAATAGTCCACATTGTCTCATGGGGAGGGGTTGCTCAGCCAGTTGTCTGAGCGCATTTTGAAACCCAACCCAAAACAAGGGAGAACTCCGCATCAGAAGTTTTCCTTTGTCTGAGAGCTCTGTAACCTCCTCCAGCCCTACAACCCTCCGAGATCTCTGCGCTCCTTCAATTCTGGCCTCTTGAGCATCCCCGATTTCAATCGCTCCGCCATTGGCGGCCGTGCCTTCAGCTGCCTGGGCCCTCAGCTCTGGAATTCCCACTCTAAACCTCTCCGCCTCTCGCGACCTCTCTCTCCTCGTTTAAGACGCTCCTTAAAACCTACCTCTTTGACCAAGCGTTTGATCATCTGCCCTAATATGCGGCTCGGTGTCCAATCTTTGTCTGATTATGCTCCTGTGAAGCACCTTGGAGCGTTTTACTACATTAAAGGCGATATAGTTGTTGTTGTTGATATAGAAACATAGAAACATAGAAGCCGGAGTAGGCCATTCGGCCCTTCGAGCCTGCTCCGCCATTCAACGAGATCATGGCTGATCATCCAAACCCTAGCACCCGGTCCCTACACCGACAGCCATCCCACCCAAGCCCTATCCCCGTAACCCCGTAACCCCACGTATTTAATCCCCCCTAACACTAAGGGCCAATTTTTTATCATGGCCAATCAACCTAACCCGCACATCTTTGGACTGTGGGAGGAAACCGGAGCACCCGGAGGAAACCCACGCAAACACGGGGAGAATGTACAAACTCCACACAGACAGTCACCCAAGGCCGGATTTGAACCCGGGTCCCTGGCGCTGTGAGGCAACAGATATGGAGCATGAGCTCTCGTCCCACCTGCCTAAGTTCAGAGAAGGTGGACCCAGGTTAGCAAGAGCCAAAGTTTAGGACCCTGCCAGTGTGCACAGGCTTATTGCTGGAGTTCGACCTGCTGCTAGTCCACTAGAACCCACCTTATCGGTTGGAATGGAGTGCGGCGTATGAAGGATCGAGCCCTCCTCCCCCAGCGAAAGATCAACCCCTCCAAGTCTGATCAATCATAAAGTCATACAAATTACAGCACAGGCCATTCAGCCCATTACACTTTGCGCCAGTGCTAGCTCTTCCGTTGGGACTACCAACTCTAATCCCGTTCCTCTGCAGCTTTTTAAAAAATGCATCCACTTTCCCCTTAAATGCTATTAAAGCCTCTGTCTCAATAGGCATTTGTGGTACAGCAAGGAGCCAAGACGGGCTGCATTTGTGCTCCAGAGACTTGAGCACATAATCTAGACGGACACTCCCAGTGCAGTGCTGAGGGAGTGCTGCACTGTCGGAGGTGCCGTCTTTTTCGGGTGAGACGTTAAACCGAGGCCCCATCTGCCCTCTCGGGTGGAGGTAAAGGATCCCACGGCTACTATTTCGAAGAAGGACAGGGGAGTTCTCCCCGGTGTCCTGGGCCAAAATTTATCCCCTAACCAACATCACTAAAAACAGGTGATCTGGTCATTCTCACATTGCTGTTTGTGGGAGCTTACTGTGCGCAATTTGGCTGCCACGTTTCCTACATTACAACAGTGACTACACTCCAAAAATACTTTGTTGGCTGTAAAGCGCTTTGGGACATCCTGAGGTCGTGAAAGGCGCTATAGAAATGCAAGTTCTTTCTTATGATCTATCATCAATATCACCCTGGCGTTTGCATTTTTAAGAGGGCCGTCATAAGTGATCCAAACCGGCCATCTCTGGGGAACAACGGGGCGAGGGATATATTTTCACCAGAAGTATGGAACGAAGGGACATTCTTCAGCTCTGTGTTCTCCAGGGTTGTTTCATGTTATGCAGCAGTGAATAGCTGACTAAGCCTGATGGAAGATGTACATGCATTTTTTTTATATTAAAAAGAACAAAGATTATTCATTATTCCCGTGGTAAATCTTTTCTTGTGTGAGCTGACTGTTTCGCTCCAAGACCACCAAATCCTACTTAAGTTGTTCATTTTGGGGCATCCTCAAAGATCATGGCATAAAGGCTGCCAGTTAAAGTTTGTATTAACTACAAAAGGATGTGTCCTTGACAACAGGTAAACACCTTTCAGGGTCACGGCCGGGCAACAATGCCCTCCTTTAGATTCCTTTTGTCCAATTGAATTTTTTTAATGATTTTTTTTTCCCACTAATTCTATGTGAAGCAATTCACAAGGAAGGAGTGATACGTCAGCTCAGGCTCAGTTGGGCTTTACACAGCGAGTTGTTGCGATCCGGAACGCGCTGCCTGAAAGGGCGGTGGAAGCAGATTCAATAGTAACTTTCAAAAGGTATTTGGATAAATCCTTGGGGGAAAAAAAAACCAAATTGCAGGGCTATGGGGAAAGAACATAGGAAATAGGAGCAGGAGTCAGCCCATTGGTCCCCTCGAGCCTGCTCCGCCATTCAATAAGATCATGGCTGATCTTCGACCTCAACTCCACTTTCCTGCACTATCTCCATAGCCCTTGATTCCCTTAATATCCATCAATCTATCGATCTCAGCCTTGAATATATTCATCGACTGAGCCTGCACAGCCCTCTGGGGTAGAGAATTCCAAAGAGCAGGGGGGAGTGAGACTAATTGGATCGCTCTTTCAAAGAGCTGGCACAGGCACGATGGGCTGAATGGCCTCCTTCTGTGCTGTAAGATTCTAGGGGGAGAAATTCAGGATAGCCCCGTTTGGGGTGCTAACTTCGCCGAGGCGCTAAAAGTAGCGCCCCGGAAAAATTAGCGCCCCCACGCCGGAAATTGGTCGGTTTCGCCCCAAAGGGAAGCACGGCGCTACTGGAGACGCCCCGCCTCCCTCTTGGGGCGCTGCGAGTGAATATCGTGGCGCTACGCGCTGCGGCACGTCACACTGCAGTATTGCAGGCCTTCCTCCCCTTCTTAAAGGGGAGGGGCCTTGTGCAGCGCGATCTGGGGCCCAGCTGGGCCCCTGGGGATCGGGAGTGCCGGCCAAAGAGCCCGGCACCCAAGAGAAGTGCCGGGTTCTTGTAGTGCAGCCGGCACTCCACGGGGGGGGGGGGGGGGTTCAGGAGGCCAGGGACGGGAGCGCAGGCAGGTGCTGGCAGGCGGCCAACAAAAATGGCCGCCCCGCACCGCGCCTTTAATTTGCGCCTCCCCGGCTGCAGGTACGCCACCCTGACCCTGTCGGACATAGCGTCCGGCGGTAAATCAGGGGGCGCTCCCGAAGATCGCGGCCGGGGTGTGAGTGGGACGCTGCACACACCGATGACGTCATCGCCAGTGGCGCAGCGCTAATGGGTTAGCGCCACCACTAACCTCCCGCTGAATTTTGCGGGAGGCGTGGGCAGTGCCGCGCCCGGGCGCGAGTTGGTTTGCGCCCCACTTAGCGCCCTCTTAAGGCACTAACGGGTGGCGCAACCAACTGAATTTTTCCCCCAAGGATTCTAAGCTCATAATGGTGTTGGCGTAGAAATGCTACCATTTAGATGGTACAGTGTTGTTAGACCAGATGTCTGATTTACCCACTCAGCGTCATTGGCACCCCCTCACCTTGATAAGCACAAAAATGCATTACCGCGAAGGAAAGTCGTAAAAATGTCAGCTGTTTTATGTGCCTGCTCCAATGAAGACATCTGAGGGGATTGAAATTCCTCTTCTAATGAAAAGCAGGAGAATGCCTGCCCGTTTCTATAATTAGCGCCTCGCGAACAAAACTGCGTTCTCAGAAATCGAAGCTGTGTGTTCCTGCAACTCCATTAGCCGCTCATTAATCGGAAAGAAAAAACAGACATTGTCCCGTTTTTAATTAGCAGAGGAATTCCATGGCCACCTGCTTGCATGGAAGTGCTGTGGCCCAGGGTTGCCAACTCTTTGCAGGATTGGCCTGGAGTCTCCCCAAAGGAATGAAAGATTAATCTCCGGGAGGCTGCACCCGGGCGAAAGATCATCGGGGCAACATGGGCCTGAATTTGGGGTCGGAGGCAGATGCCTCCAAACCGCAATAAAACTACGAACCTACCTGATGGCCCTGGATCCACGGAGACTCGTGTGCTGCTGGGCCTCTACGGGTAGGGCTGCGTCAGCGCCCACATATCGTCCGAGAGGCTGTTCTTTACGTGCGAGTGTGGACAGTGAGTGCCGGAAGACTATTCATAGGAAGCAGGCGTGAGAGGCTATTCGGCCTCTTGAGCCTGTTCCGCCATCCGATTAGATCAGGGCTGATCTGTATCTCAACTCCATTCAATCGCATTACTACAAATCTGAACTTGTCCTCGTCTTATGTTCACACCCACGCGCACACACCCACATGCACGCACACTCGCACACACAGACACAATAGGAGTGAGGGGCAGGAACTCTGAGGCATTTTGCCACTAAGGCACCAAGGCCCATTTCACCCCCAGGCCAGTAGGGTCGTTGTCAACTCTCCAGGATTGTCCCGGAGTCTCCAGGAATTATAGATTAATCTCCAGGATGCTGCCGTGAGCAATCCCGGTGAGAAAAATCATAGGGGCATTAAAATAATGGTGTGCTTTTTTTTTACATTTTCTTTGATCACTTTTATTTGTTAGTCAGAGAAATAGGGAAGATGGGGGAGAAAAAGTGGCTGTCTGACTGGGCGGGGCAGTTGGAGGTGGGAGGTCATGTGATGCAACCTCCAGGAATATTTCCAACCAGCGTTGGCGACCCTGGGACTGATACCTGGGACGGCAGGAATGACGCATGAGGAGAGATTGGGTCGATTGGGCTTATACTCACTGGAGTTTAGAAGAATGAGAGGGGATCTCATTGAAACTTATAAAATTCTGACAGGACTGGACAGACTAGATGCAGGAAGGCTGTTCCCGATGGCGGGGGAGTCCAGAACCAGGGGTCACAGTCTAAGGATAAGGGGTAGGCCATTTAGGACTGAGATGAGGAGGAATTTCTTCACCCAGAGAGTGGTGAACCTGTGGAATTCTCTACCACAGAAGGCAGTTGAGGCCAATTCATTAAATATATTCAAGAAGGAGTTAGATATATTTCTTAAGGCTAAAGGGATCAAGGGGTATGGGGAGAAAGCAGGGACAGGGTGTGGTAAACCACTTTTATCGTTACACTATAGTTATCACTGTTGTATTGTTATCACCGTTATCACTGTTGTATCACGATACGAGGTCGTCTCTTGTCGCGCTGTTATACCTGGGCTGACCACCTCCGACTCCGCCCATGGCTCCACCTACCTGCCCAGGTATAAAGGTAGTCGACTGGCTGGTATTCCTCCTTGTTGGACCCGATCACCCACGAGGGTGGGCTCTGTTATTTAGTCAATAAAAACCTTTAGTTACGTTCCTAACTCGTCGCTTTTTATTGGACGAATTGATAGGTATATCAATTTTATTGACTAAATTTTAAAGATGTCTACTACTGGCCAGCCAGAAGCCCTCCCAGAAGCACAGCCACACCAGCCGGCTTGGCTGCAAGCCCTCAAACCACCGTACCTGGATCTAAACCCACAGGCAGCAAACGCAGCCCTCAACTTCAAACACTGGCTGGACTGCTTCGAATCCTACCTGGAAGAATCCGGCGCCCCGCAGAGATCCAAACTAAGACTTCTGAACGCCCAAGCGAGCCCGAGAGTATACGCACTCATACAGGACACGACTACGTACGAGGCCGCTATCAACCTACTGAAACAGCAGTACCGCAGCCCGGTAAATTACATGTACACCAGGCACCTCCTAAGATCCCGCCCGCAACAGCCAGGAGAGTCTGTAGCTGAATTTTTACGGGCGCTAAGAGCACTCGGCAGGAACTGTGACTTTAAAGCGGCGACGGCTGTTGAAAATACGGAAGATAATATCCGCGATGCCTTTGTGAAAGGCCTACGGTCCGACTACTCACGGCAAAGACTGCTTGAAGCTAAAGACCTCGACCTGGACAAAGCTGAAGCCCTCGCTCTCTCCCTGGAGGTGGCCCATCAGGACCAGGAGGCGTTTTCCAGGTACTGCTCGCGACCCTGGGACTCGGGCCCGACCCCTACCGCAATACCCTTCGCAGCGCCGCCCCCGGGACCTACCTCAGCGTCGGCGTCCTGGACCCGACCGGGCCCGCCACCCCCGGTACCGGCTCCGACATCGGGCACCCGCGATCGGGCCGCCGGCTGCTTCTTTTGCGGCCAGGAGAAGCACCCGAGGTCGCGCTGCCCAGCCAGGAACTCTACCTGCACAACCTGCAGGAAGAAAGGCCATTTCTCTAAGGCCTGCAGGAGCGGATCTTCAGAGGCCAGCAGTGCCTCATGCGAACTGTGGGGGCGGCCATCTTCTTTCACGGCAACTGAGGCCAGTATCCCCACACGTGAGTCATGGGGGCGGCCATCTTTGATCAAGGCAACCGACCCCAATAGTGCCTCATGTGAGTTATGGGGGCAGCCATCTTCTCCGCCATTTTGTCCTACCTCGTGGGAGACGCCATTTTACCCACCACGCCCGACTGCCACCGGGCCCCCGGACCCGACGACCGCCTCGCCCGCAGACGACAACGACTCGCTTACCTACACGCTAGCCTCCGTCACTCTGGATCAAGCCCGCCCACACCACCTGTCCAAGTCGATGATGGACATCAAAGTAAACGGCCACGCCACGACCTGCCTGTTCGACAGCGGAAGCACGGAGAGCTTCATCCACCCAGACACGGTGAGCCACTACTCCCTCCCTGTCCTGCCAACGCGCAACCGAATCTCGATGGCATCGAGGTCCCACGCCACGGACATTAGCGGCTACTGTGCTGTGACCTTGTCGGTTAAGGGTACAGAGTATAAAAACTTTAAACTCCTCGTCCTCCCCCAGCTCTGCGCTGCCGTCCTACTAGGGCTGGACTTCCAATCCCACCTCCAAAGTGTAACCCTAGCATACGGTGGACCCCTCCCCCCACTCACAGTCGACAACCAGCGAAGGTTAAACCGCCCACCGCGTACCACCTGCAGCCTATCCACCCTCAAGGTGCCGCCACCTTCCCTGTTCGCTAACCTCACCCCCGACTGCAAACCCGTCGCTACCAAGAGCAGGCGGTACAGCGCTGGGGACAGAGCTTTCATTAGCTCTGAGGTGCAGCGTCTCCTGAAGGAGGGCATCATCGAGGGGAGCAACAGCCCCTGGCGTGCCCAGGTCGTGGTCGTTAAGACCGGCGATAAAAATCGCCTGGTCATCGACTACAGCCAGACCATAAACAGATACACCCAGCTGGACGCATACCCCCTTCCCCGCATATCTGACATGGTCAATCAGATTGCACAATACCGCGTATTCTCGACCATCGACCTTAAGTCGGCCTACCACCAACTCCCTATCCACCCCGAGGACCGCCAGTACACCGCCTTCGAGGCGAATGGGCGCCTATACCACTTCCTTAGGGTCCCCTTCGGTGTCACCAACGGGGTCTCGGTCTTCCAGAGGGAGATGGACCGGATGGTTGACCAGAACGGACTGCAGGCCACATTCCCCTACCTAGATAACGTCACCATCTGCGGCCGCGGCCGGCAGGACCACGACGTGAATCTGGAGAAATTCCTCCGTACAGCCCAACGGCTGAACCTCACCTACAATAAGGAGAAATGTGTGTTTAACACCTCGCGCCTTGCCATCCTTGGCTGTGTAGTAGAGAACGGACTCATCGGCCCCGACCCCGAAAGAATGCGCCCCCTCATGGAGCTACCCCTCCCCCACTGCCCTAAGGCACTTAAGAGAACCCTGGGGCTCTTCGCCTACTATGCCCAATGGGTGCCCAATTATGCGGACAAAGCCAGACCCCTCATGAAGTCCACATCCTTCCCCCTTACGGAGGAAGCGTGCGCAGCCTTCTCCCTCATTAAGGGAGACATTGCCAAGGCCACTATGCACGCAGTGGATGAGTCCATCCCCTTCCAAGTCGAGAGCGATGCATCCGACTTCGCCCTAGCCGCCACCCTTAACCAGGAGGGGAGACCGGTGGCCTTCTTCTCAAGGACCCTACAGGGCCCTGAGATCCGACACTCGTCGGTCGAGAAGGAGGCCCAGGCGATTGTGGAGGCGGTACGACGCTGGAGGCACTACCTGGCAGGCAAACGATTTACCCTCCTTACCGACCAACGTTCGGTCGCTTTTATGTTTAATAACAAGCTGAGGGGCAAAATCAAGAATGACAAGATCTTGAGGTGGAGAATCGAGCTCTCCACCTACGATTATGATATCTTGTACCGGCCAGGTAAGCTGAACGAACCCCCCGATGCTCTGTCACGAATTACATGCGCCAGCGCGCAAAGTGATAGACTTCAGACCCTCCACAACGACCTCTGCCACCCCGGGGTCACCAGACTTTACCACTTCATTAAGGCCCGCAACCTGCCCTACTCCATCGAGGAGGTCAGGACCATAACCAGGAACTGCCAGACCTGCGCCGAGTGCAAACCGCACTTCTTTAGGCCGGACAGAGCAAGCCTGATCAAGGCCACCCGCCCCTTCGAGCGCCTGAGCATCGACTTTAAGGGGCCCCTCCCGTCCTCTGACCGTAATGTGTACTTCCTCAACATTGTTGATGAGTACTCTCGTTTCCCCTTTGCCTTCCCCTGCCCAGACATGACCAGTACCACGGTCATTAAATGCCTGAACGACCTCTTCGCCTTGTTCGGGTTCCCAAACTATATACATAGTGACCGGGGCTCCTCTTTCATGAGCGAGGAACTCCGTCAGTTCCTACTAGCGAGAGGTATTGCAGCAAGTAGGACCACCAGCTACAACCCCCAAGGGAACGGCCAGGTGGAAAGAGAGAACGCGACGGTATGGAAGGCCGTCCTCTTAGCCTTAAAGTCTAAGGGCCTCCCAACCTCCCGCTGGCAGGAAGTCCTCCCGACAGCGCTGCACTCCATCCGGTCACTACTTTGCACTGCCGTTAACGCCACCCCCCATGAACGAATGTTTGTTTTCCCCAGGAAGTCGACTACGGGAACCACTCTACCAACCTGGCTGACCTCTCCGGGGCCCGTCTTGCTGCGAAAGCACGTGAGGGCCCATAAAACAGACCCCCTGGTCGAAAGGGTGAACCTCCTGCACGCCAACCCCCAGTACGCCTACGTGGCTTACCCAGACGGGCGGGAGGACACTGTCTCCTTACGAGACCTCGCACCCTCGGGCACTCCGGAGACACCACCTTTACCCCCCCCCACCACCCCCCCAATTCCAGCCCAGGTAGACGGCATGCCGGAACCCCACGAGCCTTCGCCGACCACGCAGACACCAGCACTAACACCGGATAATGCAGCACCGCCGCTGCAACGATCGGAGAGGCTTACGAGGCCTCCGGACAGACTGACATACCAGAACTGGTAGTACACTTCACCCCGCCGGACTCAAATCTAAACAAGGGGTGAATGTGGTAAACCACTTTTATCGTTACACTATAGTTATCATTGTTGTATTGTTATCACCGTTATCACTGTTGTATCACGATACGAGGTCGCCTCTTGTCGCGCTGTTATACCTGGGCTGACCACCTCCGACTCCGCCCATGGCTCCACCTACCTGCCCAGGTATAAAGGTAGTCGACTGGCTGGTATTCCTCCTTGTTGGACCCGATCACCCACGAGGGTGGGCTCTGTTATTTAGTCAATAAAAACCTTTAGTTACGTTCCTAACTCGTCGCTTTTTATTGGACGAATTGATAGGTATATCACAGGGTACTGAGTTTGGATGGTCAGCCATGATCTCATTGAATGGCGGAACAGACTCGAGGGACCGAATGGCCTACTCCTGCTCCTATCTTCTATGTTTCTATGAACTTAGTTGCGGCCTATTAGGTTGTATTTTGAGGAGACTGGAGGGGAAGGGACAAGTTCTCTATCTATTCTGACTCCCCTTGTTTTTATTTCGCTGCCACTTGGGTTGGGCAGGTGGGCAGGTTTGCTTCCGGCCTCCCGTATCTTTCCAACCCATGCTCAATCAAGGTTGCCAGCTCTGGCCGGACGTATTCCTGGAGGGTCTTTTGTGGCAGGACCTCCCGCCTCCAACTGCCCAGCCCCGCCCTGCCCCCACACTCTCGCCATTGGTCGCCCGACATGTCCATCCACGCGGCTGGTCGGATAGTGAAAAGGACTCTGCGTTACCCGACTGGAGGATTCTTGACTGTCAGTCAAACAGCCATTTTTCCCCCATCACCAACATTTTTGTAACTCACAAATGAAAACATTCAACGAAGTGCCCTGGAGATTATTCTTCAACATAGAAACATAGAAACATAGAAGATAGGAGCAGGAGTAGGCCATTCGGCCCCTTGAGCCTGTTCTGCCATTCAATGAGATCATGGCTGATCATCCAAATTCAGTACCCTGTCCCTGCTTTCTCCCCATATCCCCTGATCCCTTTAGCCTTAAGAAATATATCTAACTCCTTCTTGAATATATTTAATGAATTGGCCTCAACCGCCCTCTGTGGTAGAGAATTCCACAGGTTCACCACTCTCTGGGTGAAGAAATTCCTCCTCATCTCTGTCCTAAATGGCCTACCCCTTATCCTTAGACTGTAACCCCTGGTTCTGGACTCCCCGATCATCGGGAACATCCTTCCTGCATCTAGTCTGTGTAGGATTCGCAAAATCCAGAAAATACAGTCTAGATTGGTAAAACCCCTGAAATGGCCACATTGTGAGAACACAAGATGGAGTTGGCAGTTCTCATGGCTCAGTTCAAAAGGACACACCAGCAGTATCTTACAGCAGCCTGAGTCATCACCGATTAGAAGATTCCAGAACTTACTGCTATTGATATGATAATATGGTTACAGCAGTAACGAACTCGTAAACAAAAGTAATTGCACCTGGAGGTCCGCTAATTGCTAGCAAAACGCAAACCCATCTCTGAAATCGCTGAGCACAGAAAAAAAACCATTATCTGTACCAAACTCAGAGGGACACAGGACAGGTCCCATCAGTTTCATTTACAAGACATTAAAATAAAGTACTTGCTTTTGTCAAAGCAGCCTGCCCATTACCTTGACAAAAGAAAACCCCTGATTTGGCGCCGAGATAAGGGCAAGGAAACAGTATAACTGTTGAGGGAAAAGCGACAGCAAGACCTTTTCATTCAGTGAGATTCAGACAGATCCATCACAGATTCACACAGACACGAGGTCAAGGACAGAGCGAGGAGGACCCACAAGATTGTGCAGGAGAGCAGATTCAGAAGTTCAGTCCAGATCCAAGACCATCAGGAGTTCGAAGGCCGAGTGGAGAGGAGACGGCTCGAGGAGTTCGGAGGACTTTCAAGATTGTGCAGGAGAGCGGGTTCAGGAGCCGGTCCCATGAGGAAGATCGGAGATCCCGGACATCACAGGAGTACCAAGATCAAGGACGGTTTTAAAACTCTGGTGAGCATAAAGGCCCAACTCTACCTAGCTGACCTAGTTGAGGTATATTTTAGCAACGGGAGGGTTTGTAACATTAAGGGTTTTGTAATTCAGGAGTGTGATTTATCCCTCGATGTGCCCGTGCGCTTTTCCCACCCCCGTTTTAGTATACCGCTGATTAAGAATTGTTGTATGATTTAAGATAGTCAAAGTTATTCTTTGTGTGTTAAATTTTAGTTCCCATTGGGAGACGTGCTAATGATTTTTGTCTAAATTGATTCTTGCATTCTCTGTGTTTATTCTCCTTGAAAATAAAGATATTTCTGATTTAAAACTCACCTTGTCTCACCTGATCCATTTGTCTTCCGAGTCACAAGTTGGGCCACACATCAAGGTTGTCTGGCAATAAGCCCAGTGTCTAGAACCGGTGAGGGGGGAGCGCTTCGGAACCGCTCACGAGCAGTGTGAAATCAAAACCGATCTAGCACACCATAAGCTCGTTAAAACGACCCCTTACATCTGTCTAGTCCTGTTAGAATTTTCTAAGTTTCAATGAGATCCCCTCTCATTCTTCTAAACTCCAGCAAGTACAAGCCCAATCGACCCAATCTCTCCTCATACGTCATTCCTGCCATCCCAGGTATCAGTCTGGTGAATCTTCACTGCACTCCCTCCATGGCAAGAACATCCTTCTTCAGATAACTCCAGGACATTCCTGAAAGGTTGGCAACCCTAATCTCAAGAAAGGCTTCAGGATCTGTACTGGATCTCATCTTCCTCCTTCGCCCTCCGGAGTCTGAACATTGAATTCAGTGACCTTGAACCGTGGGTGACTCCACTTCAAGAAGTACTTCATTGGCTGTAAAGCGCTTTGAGACATCCAGTGGTCGTGAAAGGCGCTATAGAAATGCAAGTCTTTCTTTTCTTTAGGTGCCTCTCCCCTAATTCACTTCCCACTCTGTTACCTTCCATTCTGGTGCTGTTTTACTCATGCCATTTCCCACCCTTTGTCAGCTTTTTAAAGCAATCGGTTCCCAAGTTATTAAACCCATTCTCAGATCCCCTTTGTTCTAAAGTATTCATTTTTTTGGGGGATGTGGGCGTCACAGGCAAGGCTGGCATTTATTGCCCGTCCCCAGTTGCCCTCGAGAAGGTGGTGGTGAGCTGCCTTCTTCTCGAACCGCCGCAGCCCGTGCGGTGAAGGTGCTCCCATGGTGCTGTTGGGGGGGAAGTTCCAGGATTTTGACCCAGCGACGATGAAGGAATGGCGATATGGCCCTGATGTTTATGGGCCACGAGCAGGATGGGCCTCTGGAGTGCAGGTTAGTTGCCTACCCACCCCCCGCCCTACGATTCGGCCAATTTGGAAGGGGGTTGGGAATCAGGTTTCCCATTTTAAAGATTTTAAACCCCCACCCCCCTCCCGCCCACCTGTCCTGGGGTGTTCAAATTCCCTTGTATGTGTCCAAGTCGGGATAGTGTGTGACTTGGAGTGGATGGCAACATTCACCTGTTGTCCTCTCCACTCCCTCCCCTGTTTTGTTTAGTCTGAGAGAGGGCCTCAGTTACCTTCCCTTTCCAGTTATGACAAAGGGGGTGTGCCTGCCTGTCTTTTCCCCTCAGATGCTGACACACCTGCTGTGTATTTTATACATAGAATTACATAGAATGTACAGCACAGAAACAGGCCATTCGGCCCAACTGTTGGTCCATGCCAGGATATTAAAGGAATCAAGTGATATGGGGATAGTGCAGGAAAGTGGAGATGAGGTAAAAGATCAGCCATGATCTTATTGAATGGCGGAGCAGGCTCGAGGGACCAAATGGCCGACTCCTGCTCCTATTTCTTATGTTCTTATGTTTATCCTCCACATGAGCTTCCTCCCGGCCCCTCTTCATCTCACACCATCAACATACCCTTCTATTCCTTTCTCCCTCATATGTTTATCTAGCGTCCCCTTAAAGGCACCTGTGCTATTCGCCTCAACTACAGGAAACTCTTTATTATCCGGCACCGACGGGACCGGCGTGGTGCCGGTTTATCAAAATGTCCGGATTACAGAGAGATATAGTTAAAAGGTACGAGAGCCCCGTACACAGCAACAAATCCAGGCTTCCCTGTTGCTTAGCAACATGTGCAGGAACTCCGGCCACAGACCAAGCGTCCCTGTTGCTTAGCAACAAGTGCACCAACCCCAGTTACACAGCCACGGATCCAGGAACTGCCACTAATATGAAGTAAAACTTACCTGAACCTACTCCTGAATTTTGCCGGTTAACAGAGATTTCCGGTTATTTAGGTGCCGGTTAAATGAGAGTTTCCTGTACTCCCTGTGGTCGTGGGTTCCACATCCTAACCACCATTTTATGTTTCATTCCTCATTATTGAAGATTCTCCAAACTCCAGGGTATCTTCAGTCCTTGCAGGAAGGTTTCCTCTGTGCGATTCAGGCATCAAACTCATTCTTTACGGAGCGGGGGTGGGGGGGGGGGGCGGGTCGGTGGGGGCGGAGGGGCGGATTACTATTTTTATTATATATCAGGTGCAGACAAAATCTTTCAAGAGGAAATCATTTCTAAAACAGTCTGCTGCTCCACCGTTTAAAAAATGTCAGTAACAGTATTAAAAAGGCCATATTGTTCTGCATTCCCCACGCCACCTGGTTCAGTGACTAATCCCTCTACCTTTAGCCTGCAGGTGATAAGAGATTACAGCTTTAAAGATGGTAATAGAATAGAGACCAAGAGAAGATTTTGTACAAAGGAGGTGTTTAAGGACCCGTAAATCACAACAGGTGGTCTCACCATAGACTGTCGCGGTGTGATTGACTCATCAAGAATGTTGACCACATCCCTTTTATCTAGTGATTAGATTCCAGTTATGATAATTAACCTCCACTCCACCTTCCCAAAGCCATAGGAGAGGCAGATCCAGGACATAGTTACATAGCTACATAGAGCCTACAGCACAGAAACAGGCCATTCGGCCCAACTGGTTCATGCCGGTGTTTATGCCCCACAAGAGCCTCCTCCCACCCCTCTTCATCTCACGCAATCAACATATCCTTCTATTCCTTTCGCCCTCATGTGTTTATCTCGCTTCCCCTTAGATGTATCTGTGCTATTTGCCTCAACCACTCCCTGTGGTAGCGAGGTCCACATTCTCACCACTCTCTGGGTACAGAAGTTTCTCCTGAATTCAGCAGGCCAGGCAGCGTCCGTGGAGAGAGAAACAGGGTTAACGTTTCAGGTCTGGGACCCTTCATCAGAACTGGAAAAAGCTGGAGATGTAACAGATATTAAGCAGGTGCAGAGACAGGGGTGTGGGGGGGTGGAGGTTAGGAGGGGAGGAAGGAATTGAAGAACATCCTGTACTTTTGTAAGAGGCAGGAAAGATAAAATGTTGCAAATGGGAATGGCAAAAATCATACTGCATGAAAAACGGGGGCAGGGATTATTATCTGAAATTGTTGAGCTCCATGTTGAGTCCGGCAGGCTGCAAAGTGCCCAATCGAAAGATGAGGTCAACAATTTCAGATAATTATCCCTGCCCCCATTCTTCATGCAGTATGATTTTTGCCATTCCCATTTGCAACATTTTATCTTTCCTGCTTACAAAAGTACAGGATATTCTTTCTATTCCTTCCTCCCCTCCTAGCCCCGCGCCCCCTGTCTCTGCTCCTGCTTAATATCTGTTACATCTCCAGCTTTTTCCAGTTCCGACGAAGGGTCCCAGACCTGAAACGTTAACTCGGTTTCTCTCTCCACGGATGCTGCCTGACCTGCTGAGTATTTCCAGCGTTTTCTGTTGTTAATTCAGATTTCCAGCATCCGCAGCATTTTGCTATTGTATTTCTCCTGAATTCCTATTGGGTTTATTGGTGACTGTTTTTTATTTACGGCCCCTAGTTTTCATCTCCCCGACAAGTGGAAACATCTTAAATAACAACAGAAAACGCTGGAAATACTCAGCGGGTCAGAGCAGCATCCGTGGAGAGCGAAACAGAGTTAACGTTTCAGGTCTGGGACCTTCACCTCTGGTCTTGGGCCATCCTCTGCCCTCTAAACACCAATACTGGATAAAACACCTGAAATAGTCACAAACCAAGGGTGGGAGGGAGTCAACGCATAATGAAGAGTGTTAAATAATACAATGCTAAAAGTGTCAAGTACGTGTTTTAGTACGACAGCAAAATACCGCAGATGCTGGAAATCCGAAATAACAACAGAAAACGCTGGAAAAACTCAGCAGGCCAGGCAGCATCCATGGAGAGAGAAACAGAGTTAATGTTTCAGGTCAAAGACCCTCTGACGAAAGGTCTTCGACCTGAAACGTTAACTCTGTTTCTCTCTCCACGGATGCTGCCCGGCTTATGTGTTTTAGTACAGTCGGCAATTAAATTTGGAACAAGAACAGTATTTGTAGAAGCCGCAGCCAATTCTTTCACTGCATTAAGGAACCGCACAGGAAAGTCAACATCAATTCCCAGCACGGTCCCTGACGTTAACAGCCTGGTTCGCTTTAACAGGACATTTTGAGAGTCTCTGCTACCGAGAGACGGGCAGAGTCGGCTGTCATCTATAGTGGGCCCGTTCGTGCCAACGTGACTTGCCCGCTCTATCCGGTGGCCCGTGTGACCAAAAAATGACCGTGTGAAGTAGTGGAGGCATGAAAGAGCTCAGAACAATTCTCACCCGCACACATACAGAGAGGGCGCTTCAGAAGCCTGCAATGACGATCGACGAATCGGTCAACTTTGCTGAGAACATAAGAATCAGGAGCAGGAGTAGGCCATTCATAGAAACATAGAAGATAGGAGCAGGAGTAGGCCATTCGGCCCTTCGAGCCTGCTCCGCCATTCAACGAGGTCATGGCTGATCATCCAAACCCTAGCACCCGGTCCCTACACTGACAGCCATCCCACCCAAGCCCTATCCCCGTAACCCCATGTATTTAATCCCCCCTAACACTAAGAGCCAATTTTTATCATGGCCAATCAACCTAACCCGCACATCTTTGGACTGTGGGAGGAAACCAGAGCACCTGGAGGAAACCCACGCAAACACGGGGAGAATGTGCAAACTCCACACAGACAGTCACCCGAGGCCGGATTTGAACCCGGGTCCCTGGCGCTGTGAGGCAACAGTGCTAACCACTATGCCACCGTGCTGCCCCTCGAGCCTGCTCCGCCATTCAATGAGATCATGGCTGATCTTCCACCTCAACTCCATTCACCGGCCCTATCGCCATATCCCTTGAGATTAAAGCCCTGGAACTGGCTGCTGTCTGTAGGAGGGCTTCACAGGAGAGTCATCAGACAAAATGTTGGCACTGAACAACATAAGGTGATATTAGGGCAGATGATCAAAAGCTTGGTCAAAGAGGGAGGTTTAAAGGAGCGCCTTAAAGAAGCAGAGAGAGAGAGGCGGAGAGGTTTAGGGAGGGAATTTCGGAGCTTAGGGCCCTCGGCAGCTGAAGTCACGTCCGCCAATGGTGGAGCGAAGAGAATGGGGAATTTGGCGGATGGTTCGAGAGGGGCTGGCAACACATCACCAAGTGCCCACCCTTCACGAATGAGCCTAGACGGGGGGGGGGTCCCGATGATCCGCCGGGTGAGTTCTGCCGGACTCCAACCCGGACTCAACGCAATGTGTTCCAGAGGCTCACTCCTCTCTGGGAAAACAAGCAACACCCAATATCCGGTGCAGCAAGCCACTCCCTTCCACAGACCATGGGCGCCTACTTGATCCATTTAATTCCAAGGATGAAAATTCTGCAGCATTTCCTCTTGATCCTCAAAATGGCTTGAGACTGGACAGGCTGGGGTTGTTTTCCTTAGCGCAGAGAAGGCTGAGGGGGGGACCTGATTGAGGTGTACAAAATTATGAGTGGCATAGATAGGGTAGATAGAAAGGAACTTTCCCCCTTAGTAGAGGGGTCAATAAAAGGTGGCAAAAAAGGCATATGGGATACTTGCCTTCATTAGCCGAGGCATAGAATATAAGAGCAGGGAGGTTATGATGGAGCTGTACAAAACGTTAGTTAGGCCACAGCTGGAATACTGTGTGCAGTTCTGGTCGCCACACTGTAGGAAGGATGTGATTGCATTGGAGAGGGTGCAGAGGAGATTCACCAGGATGTTACCTGGGCTGGAGCGCTTCAGCTATGAAGAGAGACTGGACAGGCTGGGGTTGTTTTCCTTAGAGCAGAGAAGGCTGAGGGGGGACCTGATTGAGGTGCACACAATTATGAGGGAAGTCACACAACACCAGGTTATAGTCCAACAGCTTTATCTGAAATCATTTCAAATAAAGCTGTTGGACTATAACCTGGTGTTGTGTGACTTCTTACATTTGTCCACCCCAGTCCAACTCCGGCATCTCCACACCACAATTATGAGGGGCATAGATAGGGTAGATAGAAAGGAACTTTTCCCCTTGGTAGAGGGGTCAATAACCAGGGGGCATAGTTTCAAGGTAAGGGGCAGGAGGTTTAGAGGGGATTTGAGGAAAAACCTTTTCACCCAGAGGGTGGTTGGAATCTGGAACTCACTGCCTGAAAGGGTGGTAGAGGCAGGAACCCTCACAACATTCAAGAAGCATTTAGATGAGCACTTGAAATGCCATAGCATACAAGGCTACGGGCCAAGTGCAGGAAAATGGGCTTAGAATAGACAGGGCTTGATGGCCGGCGCGGACACGATGGGCCAAAGGGCCTCTTTCTGTGCTGTATTATAGAGCAAAACTTTGCGATATCTATCCCTCTCCACACTCAATCCTGGCTGGTTATGTTCCACAGATGGGATTTCCTTGGTCATAGCAGTACAGGAACTATTGAGTGCCAGAGCATGCAGTTATCCCTCTCTCTAACTAACTTCTCAGGTGGACGTAAAAGATCCCGTGGCACTACTCAAAGAAGAGCCGGGGAGTTCTCCCTGGTGTCCTGACCAATGTTTATCCCTCAATCAACATCACTACAAAACAGATTATCTGGTCATTATCACATTGCTGTTTGTGGGAGCTTGCTGTGCACAAATTGGCTGCTGCGTTTCCCACATTACAACAGTGACTACACTTCAAAAGTACTTCATTCTCTGTGAAGCGCTTTGGGACGTCCTGAGGTCGTGAAAGACGCTATATAAATGCAAGTCTTTCTTTCTTATTCCTTCTCTTGCCTGCGTCCCCTAAACTTGTAACCCTTCAGACTGGGCTGGAGTTAAACCCAGGTGCCAAGAGGTGTAAGGACAGTTGCGGCCAAGATAGTTTTACAAAGCCAAAAACTGGCGGATTCATATGTGCCGCAAAATCGCTAGTAAATTCTCCTCGCAGGCACCGCGAGCTCCCCGCTTTCAGCTTCACAATCGCAGCCCGTTCCTCAGAGGAGACAGGCCGCTCCAAAGTTTCAAAGGGGCGCTGCTCTCGCATTGGGGAGCTTATGGACAGAACAAAGTGAGGGGCTCACCATTAGAGGCTCCAAAAAAAATGATCTACCGTTTCAAACAAACAAAGACTTGCATTTCTGTTGCACCTTTCGCAACCTCAGGACGTCCCAATGCTCTTTACAGCCAATGAAGTCCTTTTGAAGGGCTCCCTGACCTGAATCTTGTCATTCATGTGAAAATGACTTACGTAATAATACCGGGCGGCCTGCTGGTGGCGCTGTCCAGGGAGAGTATAAATACTCGGGCATGGGCCCAGCTTGTGCAGGACATTCTTTAACAGGAACTAGTGAAAGACACAACTAGATCTCCATGTTGAAAAACAGTTGATTAAAGCCTTGTTTAATACTCAGGCCAAGTGCCTAGTAGTTTTCTTACGTCACTCCCCATTAGAGTGCTTTTGAAGTGTAGTCACTGTTGTGATGTTTGTACAGAAATGTGCTTAAAATGAACATTTCTCTTGTGCTATAGCAAAATGCTGCGGATGCTGGAAATCTGGAATAACAACAGAAAGTGCTGGAAACACTCTGCAGGTCAGGCAGCATCGAGGAGAGAGAAACAGAGTCGAACCGGAAACGTTGACTCTGTTTCTCTCTCCTCGATGCTGCCTGACCGGCTGAGTGTTTCCAGCACTTTCTGTTGTCATTTCTCTTGTGCTGTCCATTTAAGTTGATGTAGGTGACGGAGCCCAACAGTGTGAAAGAGCTGACTTGCCAATTAACGCTGAACCAGCCCTGGGTTTATGACCACATCCCAACCAATGTTCATTTAGCTTCTTCCGTTTAACAACTTTGAAACCAGGATCCCACCGATACCATCAACACTCAGTGTCAAAGGTTGGACAGAATAGCAGAAGCCCAGATCATTCTGCCAGCGCAATTCACACTCCATCTAGAGCCATCCTTTGTTTCTTAACCTGTCCCATTACCACCTCCTCTCACTTTGAATATCTCTTAATGTCTCTCAATGGGGGAAAAATTCAGTTGTTTGCGTGTCCTGTTAGCACCTTAAGAGGGCGGCAATTGGGGCACAAAGCAACTAGCGCCCGGGCGCGGCGGTGTTTGCGCCGCTCGCGAAATTAACTAGACATTTTGCGGTGGCGCTAAACACTACCGCCATGATCTCCTGCGCCGGCAGATTGTGACGTCATTCAAGTGCGCAACGCCCCGGTAGCGCCCCGGACTGGATATTGAGTGGCGCCCCCTGCCTTACCGCCTGCCGCTAGCAACGACAGGTTGAGGGGAGCGTTTTGCAGTCAGGAAGGGACTGGGGGAGCGCTATTTAAAGGCGACCGCTTCCTGCCTTTTTTTGTCGGTGACATTTTTGCACCACGCATTCTGAGAGAGAGAGAGAGACTTCTGGAGAGATTCAACGCTGTGTGAAGGAGTTTTGAGTACTGAGCAGCACTTTGCAGGTTTATTTGGATTTGCTCTTCCTTGCTTCGCCAGTGCTCTGAGGTAGCGCCTCACTCCTCGGCCTTTGCGCCTTAAGACAGGTGTGAAGCGTCTGATTTAGCGCTCCAATCACCTCCAGGGGCGATAAAAGCCAAGTTTGCCGTCGGAGGCGATAATTAACGCCAGGCGCTAAGCTTTGCGCACGGCCGATAATGGCGCCCCCAAACGGGACGATCCTGAATTTTTCCCCCAATATCTCTCCTGCTTTCTATCCTATCACTGACCTTCCCTTCTGTTCTTTCATCCCCTCCCCCTTTTCCCAGCCCCTAAACTTGCTTTCCATTTCCTGCTTCTTCCCAGTTCTGATGAAAGGTCATCGACCCGAAACATTAACTCGGTTTCTCTCTCCATGGATGCTGCCCTAGCCTGCTGAGTTTTTCCAGCATTTCCTGTTGTTATTTCGGATTTCCAGCATCCGCAGTGTTTTGCTATAGCCTTAAGGCGAGACTTGATTGTGGAGCTATGTACAGGGAAAATCGCAGATTCGTTTATACAGCGATTGTGATTTCACTACACATAGCACACGGTGGAACTCTTCCCCCTCTCCATCTACTCTTGACACTCCACTCCTGAGAACCAGAGTATCATCCCATTGCGACAGGTGTCTGTGTTTGTTTATCGTTCCTCGCTTTCTACTTAACTCTGACTGCAGTAATTGTAAATGAGCAGCCATAGGCACCAGTAATACAACCGGAGCTCACCTTGGACTGTGTGCCTCGTTGTCTCCTCCTCCTTCTTTAAACCCGGCAAGGTATCCCTATAAACGAACGAGGGCTGAGGTATTCCCTTCGCTTCGCCGCAGCGGAAGCCACTTGACACGCTGCTCCTGCACCGAGAGTCAAAAAAAACACCTCTCTCTCCCGCCACCTGCCTCACTGCGAACAGCTGAAGGAATCCACAGGACACCGCTGGTCTCGAGCCCACAGACTAAAGCTTCAAAGGAACACACGCACGCACACACACACACACAGGCCAGCGAGCACTCTCCGAGGAGCTGGCTGCAAGCTTTGGGAACACTTTGTGCATCGGAAGTGATAACGGCCGAGTTTCAGTGCTAGCCCCCCCCGCAGGAGTTATACAGAAGGCAGAAGCCACGACCGACAGAGACAGACAATTCGTTTTCTTATATGTGAAACCATACTCCTGTCAGCTGGGTAGGAAACCCAGTTCCGAAACTGCCTTGTCTGCATCGCCTGTCAGTGTTATTTATTACCCTGGTCCCCGCTGTGCCAACAAATCCATTGTTGTCTCGATCCTTTCGTGCTTTTTCCAGAATAACATTTACATGAACAATAATCCTTGGCAGAGGCGACACGCTAGCCCTTCTCCACATGGGAAATTGGACTAAAGCTACCCCAGAATGTTCCTGTTTTCACACATTAGACCGACAGCCTCATAACACTGCTGGTGAGAAGCTGCAGTACAAACACGCTGCAAGCCCCAGCCAAACCGCCAGCGAATGCTCCTGGGCAGAATACCTGCCTTGCCCGTGCGCTTTATTTGAAGCTGGTCGTAGAATCTCACAGCACAGAAGGAGGCCATTCGGCCCGTCGTGCCCATGCCAGCTCTTTGAAAGAGCTGCCCAGTTTAGTCCCACTCCCCATGGCCCTAGCGAGAGTTGGCTTAATGGCATTCACATGTGAGGGGGGGGGGGGGGGGCGCTCCAGAACCAGCAATGCTGGTTCACAGGCCAAGATGACCTAGCCCATATCCAAACCCTCCTGAAGCCTCTAAACCCCTCCACCCCACCCGCTGCATAGGGGCCCAAAATGCTGGCCCACCAACTCTTAGGCTGGAGTCTCATGGGAGGGGGGAGGGTTGGAGTATTATAAAGAAAGAAAGAACTTGCATTTGTATAGCACCTTTCACCAACTCTGGACATCCCAAAGCACCTCACAAATTGGCTGTTATAATGTTTCCTACATTACAACAATGAAGTACTTCATTGGCTGTGAAGCGCATTGGGATGTTCTTTTTTTAATTCATTTATGGGATGTGGGTGTTGCTGGCAAGGCCAGCATTCATTGCCCATCCTAATTGCCCTTGAGAAGCCTCCTTCTTGAACAGCTGCAGTCCGCGTGGTGAAGGTACTCCCGCAGTGCTGTTAGGGAGGGAGTACCAGGATTTTGACCCAGCGACGATGAAGGATCGGCGATATACTTCTAAGTCAGGACGGTGTGTGACTTGGAGGGGAACTGCTGCCCTTGTCCTTCGAGGTGGTAGGGGTCGCGGGTTTGGGAGGTGCTGTCGAAGAAGCCTTGGCGAGTTGCTGCAGTGCATCTTGTAGATGGTACACACTGCAGCCACAGTACGCCGGTGGTGGAGGGAGTGACTGTTTAAGGTGGTGGCTGGGGTGCCAATCAAGTGGGCTGCTCTGTCCTGGATGGTGTCGAGCTTCTTGAGTGTTGTTGGAGCTGCACTCATCCAGGCAAGTGGAGAGTATTCCATCACACTCCTTACTTGTGCCTTGTAGATTGTGGAAAGGCTTTGGGGAGTCAGGAGGTGAGACACTTGCCTGCAGAATACCCAGCCTCTGACCTGCTCTTGTTGCCACAGTATTTATGTGGTTGTAAAAGGCACTGTATAAATGCAAGTCTCTCTTTCTTTTTATTCCCTAGGTGGGCTGCACCCAAAGCTGAGGAGCCTTACCTACCCTATGGTGGGAGTGTGGAGGAGGAGGTGGCGATCTACACTATCGGATGCCAGTCCCCTCGATGGCAGTATTCGGAGCCGGCACTGTGTGTCTGGACTCAGGTCCCAAACTCAACCCGTCTGACTCAGAGGCAGGGATACGACCATTGAAGAAGTGATCAGTTGTGTCCAAAGTACAGATATAGGAAAAGAAAGGTAAAGACAGATGGTTCCTCCTGTTTTCTGACCTTGTGGAGCAGTTAGGGGTTTACAAACAGTACTCACAAACTGACCTTAAGATGTGTGACTTTACAGCGGTTCGACCTTGTTGCCTTAAAGGGCCAGGCCAATCATACAGCTCTGTCTCCGTATAGGAATTTTTAAAAAGTTATTCATTCATGGGATGTGGGCGTCACTGGCAAGGCCGGCATTTCTTGCCCATCCCTAGTTGAACCGCTGCAGCCCGTGTGGTGAAGGTACTTCCACAGTGAAGCTCATTGTACGTTACGTGGTGCTAGGCTCCTGCCCTTACAAAACAGCATATAGTCCGCCTTAAAACATGAGCAGCGCCTGAGCAGACCCGCTAGTGCTGTAAAAGTCTAAATGTGATCACGGCAACATCCGGAGTTAGCCCATTAATAGTCCCATGCAGAAACCTCTTTACTGGCAGTGACCATCTCCAACAAAGCAGAGTCTAGCCTCCTCCCCATGACATTCAACGGGATTACCCAGGTGAATATCTTACCGACCCAACTAAATAAGGCCTTGTGGAATGACCTCTGAACCGTGAGGTAATTAAATACAAAGCCTCACTTGCAAGCTTCTTTCAGGTTTGGGGTTTGCCCACATCAAGAGGTAACGAAAGTGAAAGTAGTCCAATCCTTTACCTGGTGGGTTTTTTTTCAAACTAAAAATATGAGCAACCTTTGTCTTCCTGAGTTCCCCTATGTAATTCCTTCAGTTAATAGTCTCTTGCCCTAGACTTTCCAAGTTACACTGACAGTGGGGACATGCTGGCGGAAAATATAAAAACTAACTCCAAAAGCTTTTATAAATATATCAAAAGGAAAAGACTGGTGAAAACCAAAGTTGGTCCATTGCAGTCAGATACGGGGGAATATATAATGGGAAATAAGGAAATGGCAGATCAACTAAATGCATACTTTGGGTCAGTCTTTACGAAGGAAGACACAAAAAACCTCCCTGGGATATCGGGAAAAATAGGGACATTGGCAAAGGAGGAACTGACGCAAATCAATATCTCTAAGGATATGGTGTTAAGGAAGCTAAAGGGATTGAAGGTGGACAAATCCCCAGGGCCTGATAACATGCATCCTAGGGTACTGAAGGAGGTGGCCCTAGAGATAGCGGATGCACTAAGGATGATTTTTCAGAATTCATTAGACTCGGGAACAGTGCCGATGGATTGGAGGGTAGCTAACGTTACCCCACTATTCAAAAAGGGGGGTAGGGAAAAAGCAGGTAATTACAGACCTGTAAGCCTTACATCAGTTGTGGGCAAAATGCTGGAGTCCATCATTAAGGATGAAATAGCGGAGCACTTAGCAAATGGGGACAGGATAGGACAGAGTCAACATGGATTTACAAAGGGTAAATCGTGCTTGACTAATCTATTGGAATTTTTTGAGGGAGTAACTGGTAGAATAGATGGGGGAGAGCCAGTAGATGTGGTGTACCTGGACTTCCAAAAGGCCTTCGATAAGGTCCCACATAAAAGATTAGCATGGAAAATTGAGGCTCATGGGATAAAGGGGAAAGTTTTGGCGTGGATAGGGAACTGGCTGTCAGATAGAAAACAGAGAGTTGGAATAAACGGCTCATTTTCTGAATGGCAGGCAGTAACAAGTGGGGTACCACAGGGATCTGTCCTGGGCCCCCAGCTGTTCACAATTTACATTAATGACCTGGATCAGGGAGTCGGATGCAGCATTTCCAAATTTGCAGACGACACTAAACTAGGAGGGGGGGTGGGCTCAGAGGAAGAGACCAGGAAGCTCCAGAGCGATTTGGACAGACTGGGCGATTGGGCGGATAAATGGCAGATGCACTATAATGTGGACAAGTGCGAAGTTATCCACCTTGGGTGCAGGAACGGGAGGGCAAATTATTATTTAAATGGCAATAGATTGGGAGAGGGGGAAGTACAGAGAGACCTGGGTGTTCTTGTACACCAGTCACTGAAGGCGAGCATGCAGGTGCAACAGGCGGTCAAGAAGGCAAACGGTATGCTGGCCTTCATAGCAAAAGGGTTAGAATACAGGAACAGGGATACCTTGCTGCAGCTGTACAGGGCACTGGTGAGACCACACCTCGAGTACTGTGTACAGTTTTGGTCGCCTCATCTGAGGAAGGATGTTCTTGCCATGGAGGGGGTGCAGCGGCGATTCACCAGGCTGATACCAGGAATGGCGGGAATGACCTATGAGGAGAGACTATGTAGTTTAGGGATGTACACACTGGAGTTTAGAAGATTGAGAGGGGACCTCATAGAAGTGTATAAAATTCTGACAGGTCTAGACAGACTGGATGCAGAAGGAATGTTTCCCTTGGCGGGTGAGAACAGAACTAGAGGACATAATTTAAGGATAAGGGCTAAACCATTTAGGACAGAGATGAGGGGGAATTTCTTCACTCAGAGAGTGGTGAACCTGTGGAACTCATTGCCACAGAGGGCAGTGTACGCCAGCTCATTAAATATATTTAAGAGGGAATTAGATATATTTCTACGGGCAAAAGGGGTTAAGGGTTACGGAGAGAAGGCGGGGACGGGATACTGAATTAAAGGATCAGCCATGATCTCATCGAATGGCGGAGCAGGCACGAAGGGCCGAATGGCCTACTCCTGCTCCTATCTTCTATGTATCTATGTATCTATGCCTTGCCCGCAGACTGAGCCTATCACCAGAGCAATGCCTGCAACCTCCCTGTATACGCAACCAACAGGCGATGCTTCCCCGTTAACAGCGCAAGCTCGGAAACCCAGCAACAACAACAACTGGCATTTATACAGCACCTTTAACGTAGTAAAACGTCCCACGGCGCTTCACAGATAGAATTTGACACCGAGCCACATAAGGAGATATTAGGACAGGTGACCAAAAGCTTGGTCAAAGAGGTAGGTTTTAAGGAAACGTTCTAAAGGAGAAGAGAGAGGCGGAGAGGCGGAGGGGTTTAGGGAGGGAATTCCAGAGCTTAGGGCCCAGGCGGCTGAAAGCACAGCCACCAATGGTGGAGCGATGGAAATCGGAGATGCGCAAGAGGCCAGGATTGGAGGAGCGCCGAGATCTCGCGGGGTTGTGGGGCTGGAGGAGGTTACAGAGATAGGGAGGGGGAGAAGCCATGGAGGGATTTTAAAATCGAGGCGTTGCCGGACTGGGAGCCAGTGCAGGATCTAAATAATCCGAAACCAAGGTTTTTATGGTGTGCTAGCAGAGTTGGGTTGAGTTTACACTGAATGGTTTGATTTCAGGCAACACGAACAGCAGTTGTTTCTGCTGGGGGTTCCTCCTGATCACCCGCGGTTTCTCCGAGGAAAAGGACTGGCAGAAGGTCTGGAGCTCTCAGTTCTGGTCAGCGAGGCACGCGGGACACGTCCCGGAGGTATTGCAGAGAAGGACCATGAGGCTGATCCCTCATGTTCTGAGGATTTTGTTACGAGGAAAGATCAGAAAAACGAGGGCTCTTCGACCTTGAAAGGAGGTGAAGGGGAGATCTATAAAGGCGCGTAGGGTACTAAGTCGAATAGAATACATTAATAAGAACATAAGAAGTAGGCCATACGGCTCCTTGAGCCTGCTCCGCCATTCAACAAGATCATGGCTGATCTTCTACCTCAACTCCACCTTCCTGCACTATCTCCATATCCCTTCAATCCCTTAGTACCCAAAAAATCTATGACTGCAGGAGATAACAGAGAAAAAAAGAAAGTATATAGCACCTTGAGTGACCTCAGGACACCCCAAAGCGCTTTACCGCCACTTTTGAAGTGTAGTCACTGTTGTAATGTAGGAAATGCAGCAGTCAATTTGCGCACAGCAAGCTCCCACAAACAGCAATGTGATAATGACCAGATCATCTGTTTTTTTTAGTGATGTTGGTTGAGGGATAAATATTGGCCAGGACTCTGGGGAGAACTCCCCAGCTCTTCTTCGAAATAGTGTCATGGGATCTTTTACATGCACTCGAGAGGACAGATGGGATCTCGGTTTAACGTTTCATCTGAAAGTCGGCACCGCCGACTGTGCAGCACTGCCTCAGCACTGCACTGGAGTGCCGGCCTGGATTTTGTGCTAAAGTCTCTGGTCTTCCCGTCCCCTTTACCATCTTTCAAGGTCGAAGAGCCCATGTTGTTGTAATCTCACCTCATAACTCAATTATCTAACACTAGAGATCAGAAGCCAAGGGATTAAGGTACCAACTGATGTCAGGAATCACTCCTTCACACAAAGAGTCATTAACGCTTGGAATTGTAGGGTAGTGGAGGCAAAAAACTCTGGTGTCATTCAATGGGCAGTTAGCTCCTGTGAGGGAGCAGTGTGATCTAGATGGGCTGACTGGCCTACATTAGCTGTACTTAACCCCTGCGAATCTGGTGTGAAGGTATAAGAATATAATAACTAGGAGCAAGAGTAGGCCATTCGGCCCCTCGAGCCTGCTCCACCATTCAATAAGATCATGGCTGATCTTCGATCTCAACTCCACTTTCCTGCACTATCACCATATCCTTTGATTCCCTTAATATCCAAAAAATCTATCGGTCTCTGTCTTGAATATACTCGACTGAGCCTCCACAGCCCTCTGGGGTAGAGAATTCCAAAGAGTCACCACTCTTTGAGTGAAGAAATTTCTCCTCATCTCAGTCCTAAATGGCCGACCCCTTATTCTGAGACTGTGACCCCTGGTTCTAGACTCCCCAGCCAGGGGAAACATCCTCCCTGCATCTACCCTGTCAAGCCCTGTAAGAATTTTGTATATTTCAATGAGACCATCTCTCATTCTTCTGAACTCTAGAGAATATAGGCCTAGTCTACTCAATCTCTCCTCATAGGACAAGCCCCCCATCCCAGGAACCAGTCTGGTGAACCTTTGTTGCACTCCCTCTATGACAAGTACATCCTTCCTTGGGTAAGGAGAGGTATTCTGGGTTCAAATCTTCATAGAATTGTACAAATTGTGGGGGGAGCCCAAAACTAGAGGCCATGAATAAACGTCAATAATAAATCCAATAGGGATTTCCGGAGAAACCGCTTTACCCAGAGAGTGATGAGAATGTGGAACTCGCTGCCACAGGGAGTGGTTGAGGCGAACAGCGTAGATGCATTTAAGGGGAAGCTGGATAAACACATGAGGGAGAAAGGAATAGAAGGTTTATGCTGATAGGGTGAGATGAAGAGGGGTGGGAGGAGGCTCGTGTGGCGCATAAACACCGGCACGGACCAGTCGGGCCGAATGGCCGGTTTCTGTGCTGTGAATACTGTGTAATTCTATACGCTACATGTGTGTAAAAAGAAGTCTTCTAACTTCCACCTTTATGGGGGATAATGTTGATGTTGGGCGATAATTTCCATTGAAGTGAATGGGAATAATACTGGGGAGAGATGTAAAACAGGATAGTGATAGTGGATTGGCGGTTAGGATCAGATCAGCCATGATCTTATTGAATGGCGGAGCAGGCTCGAGGGGCCGATTGGCCTACTCCTGCTCCTATTGCTTATGTTCTTATGTTCTTATGTAGGAGGCTGGTTCACTATCGCCCGCTTTACACTATCAATCGCACAGTCAAAATCTACCCCCTGTATTTCCTGAGTGTATCTTTCCAGTTCCTAATTCCACTGAAAATTCAGTGCATGCGATGTGATGAATCATAACCCTTTCACTTTCCGATGGTAGATTCCCTTATATAGGAAGTTTGACGCCGTTCCTTGCGCAACACTGACCGATGTAACGAGGTACGAGCGCTGTGTGTTCCTTTGTTACATTCCCATTGGTTTTTTTTGGGGGGGGGGAACTAATGAAATCCAGGTTCAAAGTCAGTGGTTAACAAGTGAGCAAGGACACGATGGTTTAGTGGATGGTGCCAGTTTGTAACAAGGCGGGAGAGAGGAGCATTGCTGGCAATGGAATCTTGGATTTTACTGGTCACTGGCACTCCGAAAGATCATTTAAGAGCAAGTTTTACAAGTGAACTCTGGCAATGCGATTCAAACCATGGAAGTGGCCTTTACTTGATCCTTCAGCTCTGTGCTTTACTATTTAAAATGAAACCTCAACATAGAGACACCTATTTTTACACCACATGTGCGGCGATGGTTTAATATCGGTGGCTTATTTATCTGAGCCCGCACTATTTTTACATCCGCCCCCCCCCACCGGGTGAGACTGCTGTGCTACGAGCAGTGCCATCATAGTATCGCTCTGGGCTTACCAAAGTTGGGGCTCATTTGATCGCATTCTTGCCTCTGAGCCAGAGGTTGTGGGTCTCAAGTCCCTACTCCAGAGGCTTGAGGCAAAAATCTAGGCTGACTCTCTAGTGGTAGTACCAAGGGAGTGCTGCACTGTCGGAGGTGCCGCCTTTTGGATGAGATGTTAAACCGAGGCCCCGTCTGTCCTGTCAAGTGGATGTAAAACATCCCACGGCACTATTTCAAAGAACAGCAGGAGATCTTTTACGTCCACCTGAGAGGTGCTGCTAACAAGGCCCAGCATTTATTGCCCATCCCTAATTGCCCTCGAGAAGGTGGTGGTGAGCCACCTTCTTGAACCGCTGCAGTCCGTGTGGTGATGGTGCTCCCACAGTGCTGTTAGGGAGGGAGTTCCAGGATTTTGACCCAGCGACAATATACTTCCAAGTCAGGATGGTGTGTGACATGGAGGGAGACCATGCACTTTCTGCCCTTGTCTTTCTAGGTGGTGGAGGTCGTGGGTTTTGGGAGGTGCTGCCCAAGAAGCCTTGGCGAGTTGCTGCAGGGCATCTTGCATGAATCCTGAATCCACCTGGGACTGTGGAATTCACCTGGGACTGTCTGGGTTGTGGAATGGTCCAACCTGTGGACTTCGCTTGAGACTGTTTGGGCTGCGGAATTCACCTGGGACTGTCTGGCCTGTGAAATTCAGCAGCAGTGACTGGGTTATTGAATTCGCTTGCAGCCGTCTGGGATGAAGAATTCAGCTGAGACTCACTGGGCTGTGGTTTTTCATCTGAATTGTGGTCTGAGCAACTATTGCAGCTGTTGGAGGGAGACCAGCACAGGAGGGAGACCAGCACAGCTCCTGCTGGAGGGAGACCAGCACAGCTCCTGTTGGAGGGAGACCAGCACAGCTCCTGCTGGAGGGAGACCAGCACAGCTCCTGTTGGAGGGAGACCAGCACAGCTCCTGTTGGAAGGACACCAGCACAGCTCCTGCTGGAGGGAGACCAACACAGCTCCTGCTGGAGGGAGACCAGCACAGCTCCTGCTGGAGGGAGACCAGCACAGCTCCTGCTGAGGGAGACCAGCACAGCTCCTGCTGGAGGGAGACCAGCACAGGAGGGAGACCAGCACAGCTCCTGCTGGAGGGAGACCAGCACAGCTCCTGCTGGAGGGAGACCAGCACAGCTCCTGCTGGAGGGAGACCAGCACAGCTCCTGTTGGAGGGAGACCAGCACAGCTCCTGCTGGAGGGAGACCAGCACAGCTCCTGCTGGAGGGAGACCAGCACAGCACCTGTTGGAGGGAGACCAGCACAGCTCCTGCTGGAGGGAGACCAGCACAGCTCCTGTTGGAGGGAGACCAGCACAGCTCCTGCTGGAGGGAGACCAGCACAGCACCTGCTGGAGGGAGACCAGCACAGCTCCTGTTGGAGGGAGACCAACACAGCTCCTGTTGGAGGGAGACCAGCACAGCTCCTGTTGGAGGGAGACCAGCACAGCTCCTGCTGGAGGGAGACCAGCACAGGAGGGAGACCAGCACAGGAGGGAGACCAGCACAGCTCCTGCTGGAGGGAGACCAGCACAGCTCCTGCTGGAGGGAGACCAGCACAGCTCCTGCTGGAGGGAGACCAGCACAGCTCCTGTTGGAGGGAGACCAGCACAGCTCCTGCTGGAGGGAGACCAGCACAGCTCCTGCTGGAGGGAGACCAGCACAGCACCTGTTGGAGGGAGACCAGCACAGCTCCTGCTGGAGGGAGACCAGCACAGCTCCTGTTGGAGGGAGACCAGCACAGCTCCTGCTGGAGGGAGACCAGCACAGCACCTGCTGGAGGGAGACCAGCACAGCTCCTGTTGGAGGGAGACCAACACAGCTCCTGTTGGAGGGAGACCAGCACAGCTCCTGTTGGAGGGAGACCAGCACAGCTCCTGCTGGAGGGAGACCAGCACAGCTCCTGTTGGAGGGAGACCAGCACAGCTCCTGTTGGAGGGAGACCAGCACAGCTCCTGCTGGAGGGAGACCAGCACAGCTCCTGTTGGAGGGAGACCAGCACAGCTCCTGTTGGAGGGAGACCAGCACAGCTCCTGCTGGAGGGAGACCAGCACAGCTCCTGCTGGAGGGAGACCAGCACAGCTCCTGCTGGAGGGAGACCAGCACAGCTCCTGTTGGAGGGAGACCAGCACAGCTCCTGCTGGAGGGAGACCAGCACAGCTCCTGTTGGAGGGAGACCAGCACAGCTCCTGTTGGAGGGAGACCAGCACAGCTCCTGCTGGAGGGAGACCAGCACAGCTCCTGTTGGAGGGAGACCAGCACAGCTCCTGCTGGAGGGAGACCAGCACAGCTCCTGTTGGAGGGAGACCAGCACAGCTCCTGCTGGAGGGAGACCAGCACAGCACCTGTTGGAGGGAGACCAGCACAGCTCCTGTTGGAGGGAGACCAACACAGCTCCTGCTGGAGGGAGACCAGCACAGCACCTGTTGGAGGGAGACCAGCACAGCTCCTGTTGGAGGGAGACCAACACAGCTCCTGCTGGAGGGAGACCAGCACAGCTCCTGCTGGAGGGAGACCAGCACAGCTCCTGCTGGAGGGAGACCAGCACAGCTCCTGCTGGAGGTAGACCAGCACAGGAGGGAGACCATCACAGCTCCTGCTGGAGGGAGACCAGCACAGCTCCTGTTGGAGGGAGACCAGCACAGCTCCTGTTGGAGGGAGACCAGCACAGCTCCTGTTGGAGGGAGACCAGCACAGCTCCTGCTGGAGGGAGACCAGCACAGTTCCTGTTGGAGGGAGACCAGCACAGCTCCTGCTGGAGGGAGACCAGCACAGCTCCTGTTGGAGGGAGACCAGCACAGCTCCTGCTGGAGGGAGACCAGCACAGCACCTGTTGGAGGGAGACCAGCACAGCTCCTGCTGGAGGGGGACCAGCACAGCACCTGCTGGAGGGAGACCAGCACAGCACCTGCTGGAGGGAGACCAGCACAGCACCTGTTGGAGGGAGACCAGCACAGCTCCTGCTGGAGGGAGTCCAGCACAGCACCTGCTGGAGGGAGACCAGCACAGCACCTGTTGGAGGGAGACCAGCACAGCTCCTGCTGGAGGGAGACCAGCACAGCACCTGTTGGAGGGAGACCAGCACAGCTCCTGCTGGAGGGAGACCAGCACAGCACCTGTTGGAGGGAGACCAGCACAGCTCCTGCTGGAGGGAGACCAGCACAGCTCCTACAACCTTCTGACATCAGAGGCGAGTGTGCTACCCACTGAGCCACAGTTGACACTGCATTAAGGGATATGGAGCCAAGGCGGGTGGATGGAGATAGGATACAGATCTAGGAACGCAGGATCATCAGCCATGATCTCATTTAAAAAAAATTCATTGATGGGATGTGGGCGTCGCTGGCTAGGCCTGCATTTACTGCCCATCCCTAATTGCCCTTGAGAAGATGGTGGTGAGCCGCCTTCTTGAACCGCTGCAGTCCATATGGTGTAGGTACACCCACAATGCTGTTAGGAAGGGAGTTCCAGGATTTTGGCCCAGCGACAGTGAAGGAACGGCGATACAGGTCCAAGTCAGGATGGTGTGTGGCTTGGAGGGGAACTTGTAGGTGGTGATGTTCCCATGCGTCTGCTGCCCTTGTCCTTCTAAGTGGTAGGGGTCGCGGGTTTGGAAGGTGCTGTTGAAGGAGCTTTGGCGAGTTGCTGCAGTGCATCTTGTAGATGGTACACACTGCAGCCACAGTGCGCCGGTGGTGGAGGAAGTGAATGTTGAAGGTGGTGGATGGAGTGCCAATCAAGCGGGCTGCTTTATCCTGAATGGTGTCGAGCTTCTTGAGTGTTGTTGGAGCTGCACTCATCCAGGGCATTGGAGAGTATTCCATCACACTCCTGACTTGTGCCTTGTAGATGGTGGAAAGGCTTTGGGGAGTCAGGAGGTGAGACACTCACCGCAGAATTCCCAGCCTCTGGCCTGCTCTTGTAGCCACAGTATTTATATGGCTGGTCCAGTTCAGTTTCTGATCAATGGTAACCCCCAGGATGTTGCTAGTGGGGGATTCAGTGATGGTAATGCCATTGAATGTCAAGGGGAGATGGTTAGAGTCTTGCTTGTTGGAGATGGTCATTGCCTGGCACTTGTGTGGTGCGAATGTTACTTGCCACTTGTCAGCCCAAGTCTGAATGTTGTCCAGGTCTTGCTGCATATGGACACGGACTGCGTCAGTATCTGACGAGTCTCGAATGGTGGAACAGGCTCGAGGGGCTGAATGGCCAATGTCTGTTCCTATGTTCCTATCTAGCCTTTGCTTCATCGTCGCTGGGTCAAAATCCCTGCCGAACAGCACTGTGGGAGTACCTTCACCACACGGACTGCAGCGGTTCAAGAAGGCGGCTCACCACCACCTTCTCGAGGGCAATGAGGGATGGGCAATAAATGCTGGCCTTGCCAGCGACCCTCTCATCCTGTGAATGAATTTTTAAAAATTCAATATAAATGATTAAACCACCCAAATGGGAAGTTCGTGTGAGAATATGTGCCAGCGGGGTGTGGGAATGTGACAATGGCTATTACACGGCATGGGTGTGTGATAAATGGATGACAAGCCTACCAGAGGAAGTTAGCTGGAGTGAATAGTTACCATGCACTTGGACCTCGATTAAACACATGGTTGTCGCGACAAATGATCTGAAACACCATGGAATTTATATTTTGTTCTCTCTTCCTCCAAGTTAAGTGACCGAATGATCAAGTTTGTAAATTAAAAGATCTCCGGCGGACATCCTCATCTGATGGCAATGTTCCCTCCAATTTATTTTTGGGTGGTGGGGGGTGGGGGTGGGGGGGGGGGAGGGTGGGGAGGCCGCGTGGCCACTTTGACGGGCCCATTCAAAATTCCGCACGTGTGGCGCCTTTCCATTTAGAAGCCGGCCGCGGAGGACCTCAAGACCGCTGCACGACCGCGCAGTTTAACGGGAATGGGCGCACATCGGGAACTCTGGCCAGGAACTGCTCTTTTCCCCCGTAGCCCTGCAAATTTTTTCCCCCACCCAGTACGTACCCAAAGCCCGTTTTGCAAGTTACTGCTGAACCTGCTTCCACCGCCCTTTCGGGCAGCGCGTTCCTAAAAAAGGATATACTCGCCATGGAGGGCGTGCAGCGAAGGTTCACCAGACTGATTCCTGGGATGGCAGGACTGTCGTATGAGGAGAGATTGGGTCGACTAGGCCTGTATTCACTAGAGTTTAGAAGAATGAGAGGGGATCTCATTGAAACGTATAAAATTCTGACAGGTCTAGATAGGCTGGATGCAGGGAGGATGTTACCCCTGGCTGGGGGGGTCTAGAACGAGGGGTCACAGTCTCAGGATACGGGGTCGGCCATTTTAGGACTGAGATGAGGAGAAATTTCTTCACTCGGAGGGTGGTGAACCTGTGTAATTCTCTACCACAGAAGGCTGTGGAGGCCAAGTCACTGAATATATTTAAGAAGGAGATAGATAGATTTCTAGACACAAAAGGCATCAAGGGGTATGGGGAGAGAGCGGGAATATGGTATTGAGATAGAGGATCAGCCATGATCATACTGAATGGCGGAGCAGGCTCGAAGGGCCGAATGGCCTACTCCTGCTCCTATTTTACTATGTTTCTATGTTTCTATCACAACAACTCGCTGCGTAAAAGATTCTCCTCATCTTCCCAACGCCCCCCCCTCCCCCCAACGTTTTTTGTGCCAATTATCTTAAACCTTTGTCCTCTGGTTACTGACCTTCCTGTCATTTAGCCCCTCTGGTCCTGTTGCTGCAACATAAGAACATAAGAAGTAGGAGCAGGAGTAGGCCATACGCCCCCTCGGGCCTGCTCCGCCATTCAATAGGATCATGGCTGATCCGAACTTAGACTCACGTCCACTTCCCTGCCCTCTCCCCGTAACCCCTAATTCCCTTATCTGCTAGGAAACTGTCTATCTCCATTTTAAATTTATTTAATGTTGCAGCTTCCACAGCTCTCTGGGGTAGCAAATTCCATAGATTTACTACCCTCTGAGTGAAGAAGTTTCTCCTCATCTCAGTTTTGAAAGGGCAGCCCCTTATTCTAAGATTATGCCCCCTAGTTCTAGTCTCACCCATCAGTGGAAACATCCTCACCGCATCCACCCGATCAAGCCCCCTCATAATCTTATTTCGATAAGATAAGGAACATGGCAATGGTTAGATGAAAAACGACCGAGGTCCGTCTAGTTTGCCTTCTAACCACCCTGGTAGTTGCACGATATAACACATTACCCTGTTCCTCATGGCTATGGTTTTAATAAAGCTTTTAAGTGGTTTATTCTTTAAGAAATGCTTTAATAGTTTCCTAAATTGAGGGAGTGCTGCACTGTCGGAGGTGCCGTCTTTCAGATGAGACATTAAACCGAGGCCTCGTCGACTCTCTCAGGTGGATGTAAAAGATCCCGTGGCCACTATTTCGAAGAGGAGCAGGGGAGTTCTCCCCGGTGTCCTGGGCCAATATTTATCCCTCAATCAACATCACTAAAAAGCAGACGATTTGGTCATTATCACATTGCTGCTTGTGGGAGCTTGCTGTGAGCAAATTTGGCTGCCGCGTTTCCCACATTACAACAGTGACTACACTCCCAAAATGTACTTCATTGGTTGTAAAGCGCTTTGGGACGTCCTGAGGCTGTGAAAGGCGCTATAGAAATGCAAGTTTTTCTTTTTCTTTTATGTTTAATATTAGGTGACGACTCAACGCAAAGTGGCCACATTCCCCTGTGGTGTGAGGCTCCACCTAGTGGTTCGCCTGTCTAATGGTGAATGTTGGAAAGCAGGTGGAAGGTTTCTCCTGGTGCGCGAGCAGAGGTGAAAGTAAAAAGAAAAATACTGCAGATGCAGGAAATCTGAAACAAAAAGAGAAAGTGCTGGAAATACTCAGCAGGTCGGGCAGCATTTGTGGAGAGAGAAACAGAGTTAATGTTTCAGGTCGATGGCCCTTCGTCAGGGCAGCATTTGTGGAGAGAGAAACAGAGTTAATGTTTCAGGTCGATGGCCCTTCGTCAGGGCAGCATTTGTGGAGAGAGAAACAGAGTTAATGTTTCAGGTCGATGACCTTTCATTAGTTCCAACATCACCGGGGAGTTATCCCCGGTGTCCTGGCCAGTATTTATCCCTCAACCAACATAACAAAAAACAGATGATCTGGTCATTATCAGATTGCTGTTTGTGGGAGCTTGCTGTGCGCAAATTGGCTGCCGCGTTTCCCACATTGCAACACTGACTACACATCAAAAAGTACTTCATTGGCTGTAAAGCGCTTTGGGACGTCCGGTGGTGGTGAAAGGTGCTATAGCAATGCAAGTCTTTCTTTCTTTTACTGGATCTGAACGTGAGGTGTTTGCTTGACTGACCTACTGTGTGTTTCCAACATCATCTGTGTTTTATTTAAGGTGAATGTGCTCTGCTGACTGATTAATCAAGGCCTGGATCGCTGGAAAACCCACGGCAGCTTTGGGCTAGCCTGAAGCTGGGTCGGCCCATTTTTCAGGAGTCCCTGGTAGCCGGCCAATTTGGACGTTCCTGGTGAACACGTAAAACTGGTGTTCCTCGCGGACGCCTAAAAACGGGCAGTCCTGGCGGACACATAAGACAAACCTTCAGGCCCTCTTAAATAGGCCTGGTTAAGATTCCCCTCACAGAACTCGGGCAGCGATGAGCGGGACAGGTGTCGGGCCTACCTCGCTCAGCATTCTTCAGCGGCTGTCAACGAAAGGTAAGTTTTATTTAAGAACTAAACGGAAATTTAAAGAAAAAAGAGAAACCCTTCCCGTGAAGCCCGGAGAAGCAGGGGTGCTTCCCCTCGCGCCACAGTAGTCGCCAGCGCTCCACACTCCCGTTTCCCCGCTCCAACGCTCCCTCCAAACGGGACTTGCCTTCGGGGGGGCACCACCGAGGGGAGGGGGGCCCGACATTGGTCACCGTCAATGGGCAATTGGCCTGTGGAGGCGCGAAAGGTGCTGGCAGCCTGCTGCCTGTGAAACACTAATGAGGCCCAATATTGGGCCGGGCTCAGGGGTGGGTTGTGTGTGTGTGTGTGTGGCGGGGCGGCGGGGGGCGCTCTGCGTCTGAGCTCAACAACAGCCCCAGACAAATTACCCAACCCTGTGTGTGTGTGTGTGTGTGGATAGAATCGCAGAACCATACAGCACAGAAGGAGGCCATTAGGCCCATCATGCCTGTGCCGGCTCTTTGGTAGAGCTATCTGATTAATCCCTGGCTGGAGTGTCTAGAACTAGGGGGCACAGTCTCAAGATAAGGGGTCGGCCATTTAAGACTGAGATGAGGAGGAATTTCTTCACTCAGAGGGTTGTGAAACTTTGGAATTCTCTGCCCCAGAGGGCTGTGGATGCTGAGTCTTTGAGTATATTCAAGGCTGAGATCGATAGATTTTTGGATTCTAGGGGAATCAAGGAATATGGAGACGGGGCAGGAAAGTGGAGTTGAGGTCGATGATCAGCCATGATCTTATTGAATGGCGGAGCAGGCTCGAGGGGCCGTATGGCCTGCTTCTGCTCCTATTCCTTATGTTCTGATGTAATCCCACTCTCCCTGCTCTTTCCCCAGAGCCCTGCAAATTTTTACTTATCCAGTATTTACCCAATTCCCTTTTGAAAGTTATTATTGAATCTGCTTCAGGCAGCGCATTTCAGATCACCACAACTCTCTGTGTAAAAAAACATCTCCTCATCGCCCCACTGGTTCTTTTGCCAATTATTTGAAATCTGTGTCCTGTGCTTACCGACCCTCCTGCCAGTGGAAACAGTGTCTCCCTCTCTACTCTATCAACACCCCTTCATAATATGTGGACCCCAGGTGATGGGCAGAATTGAGCTCGTCCATGACGTCGCTCAGGGTAGAAACTGTTGCTGACGCTTAGCGTCTATGCTCAGACTCGAAGGAGGCTCACTTGGGAGAGGGAGACCGACACCTCTGCAATGACCTTCGAGTGAGGAGGGAGAACTAAAAGCAAAAGGGAGGGGAGGGGCGAGCAGCTGGTAGGACAGGGAGACCAAAAGTGCACGTAACGGGATATTTATGGAAACACTAATAAAGCTGCCTCTGACCCTGCTGAACGCCTAAGCTCAATAGACCCTCAAAGTGGACAATAAAGGGGTAATTCTACGTGATCACACATGCGGCGCGGTGCGGCACTTCGCCTGCCGAGTGTGCAACTCATTAAATTACCCTCGGAGCTGCAAAGGGATTACAGTGGGTAGCACTTCTGCCTTTGAAGTCAGAACACTGTGGGTTCAAATCCCACTCCGGAGATTTTAATACAAAAATCCAGGCTGACACTCCCAGTGCAGTGCTGAGGGAGCCCTGCACTGTCGGAGGTGCCGTCTATCGGATGAGACGTTAAACCAAGGCCCCCGTCCTGCTCTCTCAGACGTAAAAGATCCCGTGGGCACTATTTCAAAGAAGAGCAGGGGAGTTCTCCCCAGTGTCCTGTCCAATATTTACCCCGCAACCAACATCACTAAAACAGATGATCTAGTCGTTATCACATTGCTGCTTGTGGGAGCTTGCTGTGCGCAAATTGTCTGCTGCGTTTCCTACATTACAACAGTGACTACACTTCAAAAAGTACTTCATTGGCTGCAAAGCGCTTTGGGATGTCCTGAGGTCGTGAAAGGCGCTGTATGAATGCAAATTGTTCTTTTTCATTCAACGCTTCTGTTTTTTTTAAAAGAAGAGGCGTTACAGCAGCATTGCAATTTTGGCCCAGAAATTCTGTTCGCAGCCCTCCCGCGGGCGGAAGACTGCGATCCTGAAAAATCTGCGCCTGGACCGGAGGGCTCCCGGGAGGCGCAGAATTCCATTGCTGTGCCTCTTCAAACTGCCGGTGCGCAGGGCCCGCGTATCCCAGAGGGCGCAGGCGGTTCGCAGCGTCCCTGGGATCACGTGGGCCATGGGGAGCCAATCAGAGCAGGGAATCTCCATTCATAGATTTGACAGGAAGACCTATCAAATCTATGAAGAGATCGGCCCCAAAACATAAATAAAACTTCAAATTAAAAAAAAAAATATCACATTTTTAAAATGACTATAAATTACATAAATGAACTATTTTAAACAAAAATTTTAAATTTTGAAAAAAATAATTAAAATTTTTAACGGGGCTAAAAATAAACTTACCTTTCTTTAAAGTATTTTAAAATGATAAATCAGTGGAAATTTTTTTTTCTTTTACTTTCTTCACCTCTTAGCCTGGTAAAAGCAGGCCTTGCGCCCAGGAGCTATCGGCTGTACGCCTGCTTTTCCAGGTGCAGCTGTTTCCGACTTACCTGGACCGAAAAAACGGAGAAAAAAACGGAAGTTCCAGGCGTACGCGCTGCCTCTCCGGCACAGGCGTTTGACCTGTAAAGACTTTTCTTTGAAGAACGGAAGTTCCGGTTTCCAGCGCAATGCGCAGCGCATGCGTAAAACCGGCACTTCCGTTGGCCCTACAGGTGAGTACACAACGCGTACACACCTGTAGGGAACGGAATTTCAGGACCAATAAGTGTGCAGGTTAGAGTCATAGAGTTATACAGCACAGAAAGAGGCCCTTCGGCCCATCGTGTCCACGCCGGCCATCAAGCCCTGTCTAATCTAATCCCATTTTCCAGCATTTGGTCCGTAGCCTTGTATGCTATGGCGTTTCAAGTGCTCATCTAAATGCTTGAATGTTGTGAGGGTTCCTGCCTCTACCACCCTTTCAGGCAGTGAGTTCCAGATTCCAACCAAAATGTTTTTCCTCAAATCTCCTCTAAACCTCCTGCCCCTTACCTTAAAACTATGCCCCCTGGTTATTGACCCCTCTACTAAGGGGAAAAGTTCCTTTCTATCTACCCTATCTATGCCCCTCATAATTTTGTACACCTCAATCAGGTCCCCCCTCAGCCTTCTCTGCTCTAAGGAAAACAACCCTTGATTGAAGGACTCTACTGATAGGCAGTTTTATCCTTTAAGTCAAACTGCTGTACTTGGCCTTCAGTACAGACTGCTGCAATTCATCCATGGTCACACCGATATCTCATAATCTCCGCAGTTATTATTTCCAATCTTATGTATCGTCCTAATTCAGCAACATTGCTCCTACATGAGTGGGACATGGAAACTTTAGGCACACTGTAAGCGTCCTGAACTCCCGATATGAATCTAACAAGCATTACGAAGCATTAGTGGCGTCGTGCCACAAAATCAGCCCGGCTCATTTAAACTTTGCCCCAATTTTTCCAAATGTTTTTATCGCCATCCTCTCCAGATCGTAACGATTAGGAAAGACGGAGCAGGCGGGGGCTCTATTCTCTAGAGAAGAGAAGGCTGAGGGGCGGGGGGGGGGGGGCGGCGGGGGGGACCAGATAGAGGTCTTTAAAATTATGAAGAGGACTGAGATGAGGAGAAATTTCTTCACTCAAAGGGAGGTGAATCTTTGGAATTCTCTACCCCAGAGGGCTGTGGAGGCTCAGTCGTTGAGTATATTCAAGACAGAGAGCGATAGATTTTTGAATATTAAGGGAATGAAGGGATATGGGGATAGTGCAGGAAAGTGGAGTTGAGGTCGAAGGTCAGCCATGATCTTATTGAATAGCGGAGAAGGCTCGAAGGGCCGAATGGCCGACTCCTGCTCCTATTTCTTATGTTCTTATAGACGTAGAGAAGATGTTTTCACTTGTGGGGGGAGTCCGGAATTAGGGGGCATAAATATAAGATAGTCACTAATAAATCCAATCGGGAATTCAGGAGAAACTTCTTTACCCAGAGAGTGGTGAGAATGTGGAACTCGCTAGCCCAGGGAGAAACTGAGGCGAATAGCATAGAGGCATTCAAGGGGGAGCTAGATAAACACACGAGAAAGGAATGGAAGGATATGTTGATAGGATGAGATGAAGAGAGGTGGGAGGAGGCTCGTGTGGAGCATAAACACCGGCACGGACCAGTTGGGCCGAATGGCCTGTTTTTGTGCTGTAGACTCTGTGCAACTGTATTTAATCTCTCGAGGTTTCAAACAAGAATGAGGGGAATAATTTCCCCTTCAGGCCAGCAACTTGACGAAGTCGCAGTCCTTTAGATTGAAGGCCTCGTCCGTGAGCACGACAAGCACTGGGGTTACAAGCTTCACCTACACTGATGAAGGGGGGTAACGGGTGTATATATTTGGAGCTGATCTCGGCTGGCCGAGCTCCCTAGACACTAGCAAGGCCTGCAGCTGGAATAATAACGTTGGCGATTACCACCTCTAAACGGCTGCAATATTGCACATCCCGCTGGCGAATGTGTGTCCTGAACTATGACCGCGCATTGCAAACAAAGGCAGATCCCACAGCACCGGGGACGGCAGGGAGCAGGCAGAGGCCACTTTTCGTTAGACATTTGGTCATGTTCACTCACACACCCTGTCTGGTGTACCACTGGCAGCGTTGCTGTAGGCTAGACAAATATTGTCTCTGCGGGAAACTCAGGCAAAGGTAGCCACCTGAGTAGACAAAGCTCTGAGCCTTCGTGTCAACAGGATCTATGAAGAGAAAAGATTGACGGGCTGAAGGAAATGGGAGCAGGTGTGTTGAGTAAAATGGGCCCATTCCACTGTCATTATCCTCTGATAATAGAAAGTAGCTGCTGGGATTTGACGTTTCAATTGCCACAAGGATCTCTTGGCCCTGGCCTTTGAAAGAAACACAAGTTTTACACCAATTACAAGGTAACGGCTCATTATAGTTAAAAATAAATAGAATCTGTACGTCATAAAGTCAGGTGGACTACATCCAATGAGGACCTTTTTAAAAAATTCGTTTATGGGATGTGGGCATTGCCGGCAAGGCCAGCATTTATTGCCCATCCCTAGTTGCCCTCGAGAAGGTGGTGGTGAGCCGCCCTCTTGAACCGCTGCAGTCCGTGTGGTGAGGGTGCTCCCACAGAGCCGTTAGTGAGGGAGTTCCAGGATTTTGACCCAGCGACGATGAAGGATCGGCCGATATACTTCCAAGTCAGGATGGTGTGTGACTTGGAGGAGAACTTGGAGGTGGTGGTGTTTCCATGCTCCTAGAAACATAGAAACATGGAAGATAGGAGCAGGAGTAGGCCATTCGGCCCCTCGAGCCTGCTCCGCCATTTAATGAGATCATGGCTGATCATCCAAATTCAGTACCCTGTCCCTGCTTTCGCCCCATATCCCCTTGATCTCTTTAGCCTTAAGAAATATATCCAACTCCTTCTTGAATATATTTAATAAGTTGGCCTCAACTGCCTTCTGTGGTAGAGAATTCATAGAAACATAGAAGATAGGAGCTGACGTAAAAAAACTACTAGGCACTTGGTCTAAGCGTTAAACAAAGCTTTAATCAACTGTTTTTTCTACATGGAAACCTAGTTGTGTCCTTCACTAGTTCCTGTTAAAGGATGTCCTGAGCAAGCTGGGCCCACGCCCGAGTATTTATACTCTCACTGGACAGCGCCACCAGCAGGCCGCCCAGTATTATTTCATAAGCTATTTGATTC